>NC_048223.1:64357768-64654324 GCF_002007445.2 Ailuropoda melanoleuca
TCTATGTGTCTGTTTTTGTGCCAGTACCATGCTGTCTTTGTGATCACAGCTTTGTAGTACAATTTGAAATCAGCATTGTGATGCCCCCCAGCCTTGTTTTTCCTTTTCAACAGTTCCTTGGCAATTCGGAGCCTTTTCTGGTTCCATACAAATTTAAGGGCTCTTTGTTCCAGTTCTTTGAAAAATGTCATTGNTCTTTGCCTGGTTTGGGGATCAAGGTAATATTAGCCTCATAGAATGAGTTTGGTAGCTTAAGTTTTTTCCTGCTTTATCAAAGATTAGTTGCCCAAAGAGCCGAGGGTCCATTTCTGGGTTCTCTATTCTGTTCCATCAGTCTATGTGTCTGTTTTTGTGCCAGTACCATGCTGTCTTTGTGATCACAGCTTTGTAGTACAATTTGAAATCAGCATTGTGATGCCCCCCAGCCTTGTTTTTCCTTTTCAACAGTTCCTTGGCAATTCGGAGCCTTTTCTGGTTCCATACAAATTTAAGGGCTCTTTGTTCCAGTTCTTTGAAAAATGTCATTGGATTTTTTTTTTATTTTAATGTTTTTTTATTATATTATGTTAGTCACCATACAGTACATCCCTGGTTTCTGATGTAAAGTTCGATGATTCATTAGTTGCATATTTTGATTGGGATAGCATTGGAAGTGTAGACTGCTCTGGGTAGCATGGACATTTTAATTATGTTAATTCTTCCGATCCATGAGCATGGAATATTTTTCCATCTTTTTGTGTCTTCTTCAATGTCGTTCAAGAGTGATTTGTAGTTACTAGAATATAGATCCTTTATGTCTCTGGTTAAGTTAATTCCAAGATAACGTGTGATTTATTCTTAGATAAAACTGTACATATTTTCTTATTATTCTAACTTTAAAAAGCCATTTTACTTTTGCATACATTTTAGACTTTGTAATTTCTCTCATTTTATATTTTTTCTCACTACACCCTGTGAGGATTTCAAGCTTTCATTGCCGAACGAAATAACTTGTTTGAGTCCAGAGAGGTGAAGTGGCTTGCTGGAGGTTTTCTCACTAGTAATTAGCAGAGACCCAAACCACTCTTTTGACCATAAATCCAGTATCCTATCTACTCAAGCTGTCCAATGGTAAATTCTACTCTTCAGTCCACATAAATATCATTTTCAAGTGGAAAATAAAAAGTTATTATTCAGTCAATCATATTATTCCATAAACATTTTTTTTATTGAAGTCCAAATTGACATATAACATATTAGTTTCAGGTGTACAATATAATGGCTTGGTGTTTATATACATTGAAAAATGATCACAACAATAAGTCCAATTAACATCTGTCATCACACATAATCACAAAAATATTTGTTTTCCCGTAAGCATTTATTGAATATTTTTTATACATTTGTGTTGGGTTTTGCAGTTATATTAATTAAATCAGAATTCCTGCAGGATCCCTCTCTACGAAGCAAACATGAATCTACAGACATATTTGTAAAACTGAAGTTTCCACCAGTTTATAATATTTTCCGCTCACTTAGCCCTAATTTCTACCCCTTCCATATGTTATGAGAAAAAGATTCCTTCTTTGACATTACTAGAGTTTACCTACAAGTACGCATTGACTTAAAGCTAAGGCAAGAAACAAATATAAAAGGGGAAGGTGTAGTATTACCTACTTATTTTCTGTCTGTGGCCTCTTGGCTTTGATGCATGGGAACTGGCTACTTTGTGCAGTTAAGCTAATGTAAAATGCTAGAGGGTAAAGATAAAGTCTTGGTTTCATTGGAAGCTGTCCAAATAAGAGTTCCAAATAATGATGGTCGACGTGATAGAAGTTCTAATGAAATTGAGCAGTTTCATAAATAAGAATAATGCACTAGAGAGATTCCATAACATTGTACTGTCTTGATGTGATAGAAAGATCATTGGATCTTTGCACGTTAAATCCCTAGGTGTTGAACATGCAATGGACCTGTATAATTACTGTACAGTGCTGCTGTTTGAGCTACAGTCACTGGGAAAATTTAGACAGACAGTTGCTAAATAATATTTCTCTTTATTATTAATAGAGAACTGAAAATACAGGGACTTGGTGAAAAGAGAATAGCTTGATGGTTAAAAGCACTGCCTGGGGAGGCACAATGATATTCAAAATCGTGGGGACTGTTATGTTTATTTTGTGTTTTTGTAACACTGCATGTGTGCTACACATCACTAACTATGCTTACATAATATCAGATTTTATAAGAAAGATACTACCTAATTAGTAGCCATTTTATACTCTTATGTTTACCATGGAAAGATCTAAATTGTGCTCCTAAGACTATAAAATACTATTCTATGCCTTGAAAAAAGCAAGTAATAGACTAGAAATAAACTTTAATTTCTTCAGAATTTATAACCAATATTGATGATTTGTTGGATGTCTTCAAACTCCTCTGGTAACAGAAACAGTCTGATTAAGGGAATTGCACCCATGCAAAGACATATATTTTCTCTGTAAAAAATAACAGTTAAATTTTGTTCTAGTGTGTTTAGGTATAAATGATTTGGTGTTTAACTTCAGTATTTAATCAATATTTCAAATTATTGCTTTATTAACTAGAGTTATCAGAACTTCAAGATTTTTTTGATATTATTTGGTTTTATTTTACTGTTTGGACTTGTATTTGAAAACATTACAGCAATATGTATCTTGCTTTTGCTTTTTACGATATGTACTTTGTTTTATAATATACACATTAAACTATTACTTTAAAATCTTGATAAAATAACCAAGAGTAATAACAATATTAACTAAGCCATTCTTAGGGAAAGATCCTAAAAATAAGTGATCTAGGTAAATTCTGGAATAGCATTCCCTGGAGATAATCAGACTATTAATGCCATGAGCCAGGGAAACTAGCCATGTCTAAGAATAATCTGAAATTGTGAATAAAGCTGTGACCATATCTTGGTTGGATTCTATCCCTGCAGAAGATGAACAGGCTCTGGTTTTTATCTTACAATCTCATAAGATATTCTCTAGGCATGAAAAACAAAAACCATGGGTAAATTTGATTTGATTTTGCTTTTAGTTCAAATAATGGAATTTGGGACTTTTGGTGTTAAAAATGAGAAAGTCCCAGACAAACTGGGTTGAGTTGGTCATCTAACAACTGTTCTTGCCTCTTTTGCCTACCTGGAAATGAATGAATCTTTCATCTTGAGACTATAAGGACAAATGTTTATGCAGATAGAAGTGCAAATAGGGAAAAACTTAAGTCCCTAATGCCCTATCTGAGCAGCTATACTTGCTTTGAATTGCCTACCTCTGAATTTCACGCCTCTGAATTAGATGACAAAAACCAACCTGGTTTGGTTAAGTTGCTGCAGTAGTATTCCTGTCAAATGCAGCCAAATGCAGTCTCAACTCATTGACACATCCAGTTGAATCTGGAGATTCAGAGATGCTTTATGAAAAAGATGATGATTAACCTGCATCTTTACCAATGAGTAAAAAATAACAAGGTTAGGAAAGGCTTTTAGCCTGTGGTCAATCCACAGTAGGCACTGAATGCAGTGAATAAAACTCCAGTAGAAAACCCGTAGTCTCTCTGGCATGAAGAACCAGAGGACAAAATATAAGACAACCATAGCCATTGGAAAATGATGTGTGCAAAGGAGGGTGTGGTGTGTAATTCCAAAAAAGAGAAAGCCAGAAAATATTGGAGGCAGCCAGAGGAAAATGACCTATAAATAAAGGGAAACAGTGATTCAAATGACTGCTCACTCCTCACAAACAATAGAGACCACAATACAGTCAAACAAAATTGTTGAAGTGCTGAAAGGAAAAAAATCTGATAACTCAGAATTCTACATGAACTGGAAAAAAAAAAACTCTCAACAATGAAGCATAATAAAGATGTTTTCAGGTAAGGGAAGATAATTCATTACCAGGTGTACTACATTACAAGAAATGCTCAAGGAACTTCTTAGGGTGATGGAAAATGGTATCAGAACTTGAAGGAGAAACGAAGAGAATCTGAAATAATAAAGGTGTTAGTAAATATAAAAGGCTGTATCTCCTTCTATCTATTAAAATGAATGACTATTTTAAAAAATAGTACTCTTGAGGGGCACCTAGCTGGCTCAATCAGAAGAACATGGGACTCTTGACCTTGGGGTCCTGTGTTTGAGCCCCACATTGGTTGTAGAAATTGCTTAAATGAAACTTTAAAAATAATACTTTTGGGTTCTAGGGTTTGAGTTTGTATGTATATTAATGATGACTATGGTACAAAGGATGGAGAGTTGCAATAAGTGGACCTATACAGATTTCTACATTTTATACTAAATAATGTTAACTCTAAGCACACTGTAAAACCTTTACTGTGTATATTTAAAGGTGCAGCAAAAATTCAATAAATATGGAATAGAAATGACATTCTAAAAAATTCAACAAATCAAAAAGAAAAAGGTAACAAAGGAGGAGCAAAGAGAAACGAAACAGATGGGGAAATAAAAATGATAAAATACAAGATCTAAATCTAACTCTTAGTGGACCAGGGAAGGTGGCAGTGGAGTAGGAGAACCATAGGCTCATCTTGTCCCATGAATCCAACTAGATAACTATTGAATCATCCTAAATACCACAGAAATTGACCTGAAGACTGGCAGAACAAACTCTACAACTAAAGTTAGAGAAGAGGTCACATCAAAGAAGGTAAGAAGTACAGAGACACAGTTTGGGAGGAAATGGATCATGGCCATTTTATTGGGGAGGGAGCCATGGTTGTAGAGAAGGGTGAGAAACAGACTAGCACACAGGGGAGCCCACTGCAGTTGTCTTGGAAAATGAATCCCCATTGCAGTTGTCTTGGAAAGACAGATGAGCTGAATTTCATGAGTTCTTGCAACCAGTGGGGTGTAAAACCTGGAATTTAAAGGTCAACAGCGTTGGCTCAAGGTGAGCCTGGAGGCTTGGGAATGCTCTTGAACAGAAGACAGGCATATAGCTCATGGTAGTGATCTGAAGACCACTTAGGGCACACAGTGAGGTTATTTGCTCTTCATGGAGCATGTTCCAGAGAGGCAGCATTCATGAAGAGACCCCTCTGGAAACAGAGGACCTGGCTAGTGCCATTTCCCTCCCTCACTCCTTCAGCCACCTGTGGGAACCAGCACAGTGCAGTTACTCACTACCTAACTTACTTACACTAAGCCCCCTCCCCCCAGACTCCACTAGACCTGCTCCCACTAGTCACTCTTGCCTCAGTCCCTGTATATTGGGCCCCTCCCCCACAGAATACCTGCCCCAAACCCTGCCAACACAGAGACTTCCAATGCAGGAGTTCTTCATAAAGCCATTACCCTCAAGAACAGAAGATGCAGCTGACTTTCCTAACAACGGAAGCAGGCACAAAGACTTAGACAAAATGAGGAGACAGAGGAATTTGTCACAAATGAAAGAACAGAACAAGGCCATGGCCAGAGATCTAAGTGAAACAGATATAACTAAAATGCCTGATACAGAATTTAAAGTATGATCATAAAGATACTCACTGGAATCGAGAAAAGAATGGAAGACATGATTGAAACCCTTAACACAGAGAAGGAATAATATAGCAGAGATCATGACCTCAATAAACAAAATAAGAAACAAGCTTAATGGAATGAATAGCAAGCTGAAAGAAGCAGAAGAACAAATTAATGGCCTAGAAAACAGAATAATGAAAAGTAATCAAACTGAACAAAAAAGAGAAAAAATAATAGAGAATGAAATAGAAATGAGAAATGAGAATAGACTTAGGGAACTCAGTGACTTCATCAAATATAATAACCTTCACATTATAGGAGTCCCAAAAGAAGAAGAGAGAGAAAAGGGGGCAGAAAATTCATTTGAAGAAATGATAGCTGAAAACTTCCCCAATGTGGGAGAGGAAACAGATATCCAAATCCAGAAGACACAGAGAACCCCCAACAAAATCAACAAAAGCTGATCCATGCCAAGACATATTATAACTAAAACGTCAAAATATACTGATAAAAAAAATTTCTTAAAGGCAGCAATACAAAAGAAGGGAAACCCCTAAAACTATCAAGGCTTTTTCAACAGAAACTTTCCAAGCCAGAAGGCACTGACAAGATATATACATAGTCAGCCCAAAATGCTTTATCCAGCAAGGCTATCATTGACAATAGAAGAAGATACAGTGAGTTTCCCAAAGGAAAACTAAAGGAGTTCATGACCACTAAACCAGCCCGGCAAGAAAAACTAAAGGGACTCTGTGAGTGGAAAGGAAAGGCCAAAAGTGACAGCATGAAGTTAGGAAACACAAAAGTTAGGAAACACACACACACAAAATGAATATTTCTGTAAAATCAATCAAGGAACTCACAAAATAAGAGGATGGAAAATATGACAACATATACATAAAACATGGGGAAGAGAAAGGAAAGGATGTGTTCAAACTTAAATGACCATCAACTTCATATAGACTGCAATATGTAGAAAATGTTATATACAAATTTAATGGTAACCACAAATCAAAAACCATTACTAAATACGCAAAGAATAAAAATCCAAACATATCATTAGAGAAAAGCCTCAAAACATGAAAGAAAGTTAAGAAAAGATCAGAAAAAATCTTCAGAAACACCACAAAACAAGTAATAAAATGGCAATAAATACATATCAAGAATTACTTTGAATATAAATGGACTAAATAATCCAATCAGAAGACATAGGGTGAAAGAATAGGTGTAAAAAAAAAGAAAAGAAAAGAAAAAAGGAAAAAGACCCTTCTATATCCTGCTGACAGGAGACACTTTAGACCTTAAGATATTTGCAGATTGAAAGTGAGGGGAAAGAGAAACAAGTATTATGCAAATGGATGTCAAAAGAAAGTCAGGGTAGCAATACCTATATCAGAAAAAATAGACTTTATTTTTCAAGATTTTATTTATTTTATTTTAGAGAGAGAGAGTGAGAGAAAGAGAGAATGAATGGGGTGAGGGGCAGAGGGAGAAGTAGACTCCCTGCTGAGCAGGGAGCCTGATGTGGGGCTCTATCCTGGAACTCTGGGGCCATGACCTGAGCTGAAGACAGACACTTAACCAACTGAGTCACCCGGGTGCCCTGAGAAAGTAGACTTTAAAACGAAGACTAAACAAAAGACAAAGAAGGGCACTATAAATCATAAAAGGAACAATCCGACAAGAAATATAACAATTGTAAATATTTATGCACCCAACATGGGAGCATCCAAATGCATAAAAAAGTTAATAACAAACATAAAGGAACTAATTTATAATAATACAATAATAGTAGGGGACTTTAACCCTCCACTTACATCAATGGACAGATCATCTAAACAGGAAATAAACAAGGAAATGGGGGCTTTGAATGACACACTGGATCAGATGGATTTAACAGGTATATTCAGAACATTCCATCCTAAAACAGCAGAATACACTTTCTTTTCCAGTGCACATGGAACATTCTTTAGAATAGACCACATAGTAGGTCACAAAACTATGCTTGATAAATTCAAAATGATTGAAATCATACCATGCATCTTTTCTGACCACAATGCTATGAAACTAGAAGTCAACCACAAGAAAAAGTCTGGAAAGACCACAAATACATAGAGGTTAAATAATATGCTACTAAACAAGGAATGAGTAAACCAGGAAATCAAAGAAGAAATGAAAATGTGGAAACGAATGAACATGAAAACACAGTAGTTCAAAACCTTTGGGATGCAGCAAAAGTGGTTCTAAGAGGGAAGTTTATAGCAATACAGGCCTACCTCATGAAACAAGAAAAATCTCAAATAGACAATTTAACCTTTCACCTAAAGGAACTAGAAAAAAGAACAACCACCAAACCTGAAGCCAGCAGAAGGAAGGAAATAATAAAAAATTAGAGCAGAAATTAATGAAGCAGATTGTTTCCCATCTGTTTACCCCCACCCCCTTTCAAACTGAGGGCTTCAGAGGGGAGGGGGGTGGGGGAATGGGATAGGCTGTTGAAGGGTATTAAGAAGGGCACATATTGCATGGTGCACTGGGTGTTATACGCAAGTAATGAATCATGGAACTTTGCATCAAAAACTAGGGATGTACTGTATGGTGACTAACATAATATAATAAAATTATTATTAAAAAATAATTAATAAATAAAATAAAAATAAAAAATAAAAAAATTAATTATGCAGAAACTAAAAAAGCAAAAACAAAAACAAACAAATCCCAATAGAACAGATCGATGAAACCAGGAGCTAGTTCTTTGAAAAAAATCAATGAAATTTATAAATCTTTAACCAGACTTACCAAGAAAAAAGGAGACTCAAATAAAATTACGAATGAGAGAGGAGAAATAACCAACAACACAAAAGAAATACAAACAATTATAAGAACATTATGAAAACTATATGTCAAGAGTTGGACAACCTAGAAGAACTGAATAAATTCCTGGAAATATATAACCTTCTAAAATTGAAACAGGAAGAAATAGAAAATTTGAACAAACCAATTATCAGCAAAGAAATTGAATCAGTTATCAAAAAACTCCCAATAAACAAAAGTCCAGGACCAGATGGCTTCACAGACAAATTTCACCAAATATTTAAAGAAGAGTTAACACCTACTCTCAAATTACTCCAAAAAACCAGAAATGAACAATAATTTAAATTCATTCTATGAGGTCATTATCATCCTGATACCAAAATGACATAAAGAACCACAAAAAAAGGGGACTACAGGCCAATTATCTCTGATGAATGAAGATGTAAAAATCTTCAACAAAATACTAGCTAACCATGGTTACCTTAGGGGAGGGGGTTGGGGGATGGGTGAAACGTGATGTGGGGGATTAAGGAATGCACTTGTGATGAGCACTGGGCGATGTGTGGAATTGCTGAGTCACTATATTGTACATCTGAAACTAATGTAACACTGTATGTTAACTGGAATTACAATAAAAATTAAAAAAAATAAATCTAACCATATTGACAGTTACAATAAATGTTAATGAGCTAAGTGCTCCAATTAAAAATTAGAGATAATCATAAAGGATTAACAAAAAAGGCCCAAATACGTGCTCTCTACAAGAGTGAACTTTAAATATATAGTCACGAATAGGTTGAAAGTAAATGGATGTGCAAGGTGTGCTATACAAACAGTGAGTGTAAGAAAGCTGGTGGAATGGGTGGGGGGGGGGAATCTTGAAAAGACTTCAAGACAGAACACAAGCAGAGATAAAAAGGAACATTTCATAATGATAAAAGTTTACCTCATAAGAAAGAAAGATTAATAAATATGTGTGTAACTAATTAGAATGTTTCAAAATAATATGAAACAAAATTTGACAGAATTAAAGGGAGACCTGTACAATTTCATTATCTTAGAGAGATCACCACCCTTTTCTCAGATTTGATAGAAGATCTAGGCAAAATTCAGTAAAGACATAAATGATACAAACGACACTATCAACCAACTGGACTTAAATGATATCCCCAACAACTACAGAATACACACTATTTCTCAAGTGTACATGGTATGTTCACCAATAAAGGAAATAAATCATACGAAGTGTTTTCTGACCACAAAAGAATTGAAGAAATCAGTAAATGTAAGATATCTAAAATTTACCAGAGAGAGAGACCAGAAGAATATGAGAAGACAAGCTACTACAAAACGGACTGAAGTGTTAAAATTTATATCCAAATATTGTCACATGGAAAACATTTATGAAAGTAATGTAAAACAAAAGAATTATTACAAAATACCCAAACTCCAAGTTATGGGTAATGATCAAAGCCTACAAAGGCTATCTAAGATTCTCAAATTAAATGTGAGGGAAGAGAAACCAACTATTAAATAGATTAATTAACACTTAGAGTAAACTGTACATTTCTAAAAAAGGTCAACAGGGTCCATTTCTTTTTTTTTCTTTTTTTTTTTTTGTGTTCAGTTAGCCAACATATAGTACATTATTAGTTTTTGATGTAGTGTTCAATGATTCATTAGCTGCGTATAACACCCAGTGCTCATCACAACATGTGCCCCTTTTTTCAGAATTTCTTGTAGCATATCTATACTGAGAAAAAGGAGCTTCACAGGTATGGTTCCTGTTCAATTTGGAGGACACAGAGTACATCAATTCAACTCTTTGTATTTTAGTTTCCTGTTTATTCTTATCAACCTTGGCAGTGGACTCTTAGAAGGATTGATGAATTAACAATCTGAAACCACTCGGGGGTTATTTGAGAAGTTGGTATTCATTTAGGTTTTATGTCCTTGGAGTAGAAGTACTCCTGGATGTTCAGTGGTTACACTGTGTGCTTTTCTTCTAGAGCAGAAGTTTATTGAGTGCCATTCTTATCTGATCATCTTCTCTTCTATCTGGTGGTGCATAAAGCTAACATTTACTCTGAGAAGTCTAAAAAACAAGGGAACCCTAACGATTAGAGGCACAGATTTTAGTCATCTTCTGGCTGACAAGCTGTGAGTGATATTTTCAAAGCTAGGCCACGTACGAAAGTGGTGGTAAATTCTCATGTCTAGAATGAGGTCCCTCCTCCCCATTCAAGTGATCTTTGTTAGTCAGTTCTTGACTAAAACCTACAGGATATAGAATCCTGATCCAATAAGTAATGGCATTTAGAGGTACACACTGCTTTGCATAAAAATGAAGCAGTTTTCACCGCACCCTTGGAAAACTCATTTAATTTTAAAAAAGTGTAAGAGTGATTTGAAAATGATTATGATTGATTAATGTACAACCAAATTTGGATGAAATATATTAATAAGAGAGATCCAAGGAAGGCAACTGTGCAGTTGTCTTTCTAAAAACCTGTAATCAGAACTATCTGACTAGATCAAACTTTTAGTTCTCTATTTTCATAGTACCATGTTCCTTTAATTTGTAATTTTTAGCTGTTTTTGTGATTATTTGAATAAAGCTTTCCTCCTTTACTAGATTTTAAGTTAAAAGGGTAGATAGTATGTTTATTTTGTTAACAATTATATTGCCAGCACTTAGCCTAGTGACTGGCACGAAGTGTGCATTCGGTAAATATTTTTAATAGAAGAAAATGAACACTGAAGTTGTATTCTTTCAGCCCTATCCATATTTCCTCATCCATGTAATGTGGATAATGAAACACCATTAGCAAGTGTTAAAAAGGTTAAATTGGATAACATAGATGAAGATCCCACTTATAAATAGTAAATTTCTTTGCAGATCACATGCCATCATATGATTTTTTTATGATCCTTACTCCCCTATCTCTCTCAATCTTAACCAAGCATCCTTATTATTTCATTTCTTTCTCTACCTCCTCTCTTCTTCCTTTGCTACATCTCCCTCTCTGCATCCTTATCTTTTCCCTTTGGGTGCATTACCTCCCACTCAGGTCCTTCTTCCTGAAATGGGTGATGATAATGACGTTGATGATGATCGTGAGCACAGCTGGAACGTAGGGCTGTGTGGTATTGTATCAGAATAGTGGGAGCGCTACAAATGAAAGTACACGTGGTCATGTCTCCCCACATATGTAGAACTGTATCCATGTTTGTCCTTAGAAGTCTCAATATCCTATATAATTAAAACCCACATCTTTCTTTTTTGGAAAAAAAATTATAATAATGCTGTGTTCCACCATTTTAGCACATCAAAAAGAAAAGGCTGTTTTGTAGCCGTGTCTTTCTTCCTCTCAACTATATGCTATTGTGTGAGACCTAAGTTTGACCCAGTTAGGTACCATCTCATTCACTCAAACCCAAACAGTAAGTCCTTGCAGAATGTCTTTGGGTTCGACATTATGATTCTTTCCTCAGTCTTCACATACCTATAGCTAGTTGGATGGTGAAGCAAACACTTACTTGTTCAATATAGAAACTGTGTCCATTGAGTTATTGCCATTTTTGTGGGGTTTAAAACAGGCTTAAGTGCAGACTAAAAACTTATTGAGGCCAAGACTATATTTGGTTGTTTAATCCTGCATATACCAGATTATCTCTCGCTGCATTAACAAACTGCTCTCAAATTAGTGACTTAAGAACATTTGCTGAAGAACTGAGAGCATTCAGTTGAGAGTTCATCATGTGGCATCAGCTGGGGTCATTTCCTTGGTTACATTTAACTGATGCGTCAGTTGGAAGCTGTGCTCAATTGTAGCACTAAAATATTTAGGGCTTGAATGTCCAAGGAGTCTTCACTGATGTATTTGGCCACTCAGTTGGGAGAGCTGGAACAGTTAGGGAACGGATATGCATCTCTCTTTCTATGATGTCTCCAATAGGGTATCTGGATATCTTTACATCATAGTTCAGGGCTCTAAGGAGAAAGCAGACAGTCTCTTAGAGTCCAGCATTGGAAGTGATACAGCTTTGCTTCTACCATACTCTATTTGCCAAAGGCAGTCACAGGGCCAGCCCAGAATCAAACAGCAGAGTAAGAGACTTCACTTCTTGATGGGAAAATGGAAGTCCTCCTTGCAAAAGACTATGTGGAATGGGAGATACAAGGTGTTACCATCTTTGAAAACAAAATCTACCTATACATGGGAACATTTCCTATCAGATCATTTTCTTTGAGTAACTTTAGGATCAATATCTTCAAGAAGAAAAGAATCCTAGCCTAATATGTCAATCAATTAATAATCCTTAAATGGCTAACCTCCGTAATGCCCAAACAATTACTGTGATGGCATACAGCCTTTCAAGAAGTTCATATTTGTGCTATTCCAATTTCCTCTAGTTTTCTTAATCAGGATTTAAACGAGATCTACAAATTATATTCAGTTGATGAGTCTCTCAAATATCTTTTTAATTAGTAACAGGAATGTTTTTTACCTTCTTTATTATTTGCCACAGTTAAAGAAACTGACTCATTTATCTCACAGAATTTCTCCTATCGTGGACTTGGCTTATTGCTTCCATGTGATGTTGTTTAGCATGTTCCTCTATCCTCTATATTTCCTGTAGAATGGTAATTGGTCCCTAATTGAATTCAATTTTCTTGTACAAATACATCATAGGTGGTGCTGTATATTTTTGATCAAATCATGTCAGGAGGCGCATAGTTCCTGGTTGTCTCTTTTTGTGATTTATAGTTTATCAGTGGGTTCAGGTGCTGTCAGCCTCATCTCCCCTGTATAAAGTTTCCCAGGAATCTTTCTCTTCATTGCTTTAGCAGTCAAAATGCCTTATTTCATTAGGTGTTGCATGCTGATTATTTCCTGATTCTGTCAGTCTGCTTTTATTACCTGAAATTCTTCTATTAAGAACTTTTGCTCATTGACTATTTGGTTACACAGCTTGTATAACAAGAGAAAAATGAATGCTTGTTTTCTTTTTCCTGTTGTTTTCCAGTTTTTAGAATAATGATTTGGTGCCCTAGCAACCTTTAAAGGTGAACAATGAGTTTTGTTTCATTTTGAACTCATGAATTTTAATATACTTTCTTTAATCCACTGGAGTCATTGTTCTTTCTTTCTTTCTTTCTTTCTTTCTTTCTTTCTTTCTTTCTTTTTTTGTGTCTGACCCAATTCTTTATTCAAGTTTTATTTTTTTAATTTTTATTTAAATTCCAGTTAGTTAACATAGAATGTGATATTAATTTCAGGTATACAAATAGAGTGACTCAACACTTCCGTACAATACCTGGTGCTCATTAAAAGTGCACGCCTTAATCCCCATCACCTACTTAACTCATCCCCCCACCTACCTTCCCTCTGGTAACCATCAGTTTGTTCTCTACAGTTAAGAGTATATTTCTTGGTGGGGCACCTGTGTGGCTCAGTTGGTTAAGTGACTGTCTCTTGATTTTTAGCTCAGGTCATGATCTCAGGGTTGTGAGATTGTGTCCCACATCAGGCTTTGTGCTGAGCGTGGAGCCTGCCTGGGATTCTCTCCCTCTCCCTCTGCCCAACCCCCACTCATATACACACACTCTCTCTCTATTAAAACAACAACAACAAAAAAAAACCCACTCTTTTTTTTTTCCCTTTGCTCATTTTTTTTATTTCTTAAATTCCATATATTACTGAAATCATATGGTGTTTGTCTTTCTCTGACTGGAATCATTCTTTTGATGCACAAATGCCCATCTTTGGCATACAGCAGCCCTTTTAAAGTTGTCTCCTGAGTCCTCTTGACACAACCACAGTGGTCTTTGATCACTTCCTCCATACTTTCCAGTATAAAATGTTCCAGTCTAATCTTGTACATTTCTTGCCAGGATGTGGCATCAGCCATTTTTCCAAAGAGACTTGGTGCCTTTAGTAAGAATTGCTATTTAGAGATCTCAGCCTGGGCTCAGTGATTAGGGCTATTGTATTGACATTACTTTTAGAAAATTTTCTATGGATAGAGGTAGGAAGTAAATATTTTTTTAAAGATTTTATGTATTTATTTGTCAGAGAGAGAGAGAGCACAAGCAGGGGGAGTGGCAGGCAGAGAGAGAAACAGTCTCCCAACTGAGCAAGAAGGCCAATGTGGGACTTGATCCCAGAACCCTGGAATCACGACCTGAGCTAAAGGCAGATGCTTAACTGACTGAGCCACCTGGAAGCTAATATTTTTTAAAAAGAAAAATGCATCATGAATTTATACTGGTATTAATATAAATGTAAGATTAAGCATTTTTCCTTAACTTATTTGATGTCAGTATTTGCATTTCCTTTCACTTAGTCTAGAATAATAATTCCCAAAGATATTAGTTTAATTATTTATGGATAAATAAGTAGTTAATGAATTATATGAAAATCTAATACATACACATATTAATGACAAAATAATAATACCAATATGACTACTAAGTATCTTTTACATTTTCTTGTTTGCCTTTTTGTTTTAAGAATATATCCCCTAGGGAGGCGCCTGGGTGGCTCAGTTATTAAGCGTCTGCCTTCCACTCAGGGCATGATCCCGGAGTTCTGGGATCGAGCCCCACATCAGGCTCCTCCGCTGGGAGCCTGCTTCTTCCTCTCCCACTCCCCCTGCTTGTGTTCCCTCTCTTGCTGGCTGTCTCTCTGTCAAATAAATAAACAAAATCTTAAAAAAAAAAAGAGAGAATATATCCTCTAGGAATGTACATTCAAATTATTGAGTTTTATAAATACTTGAAAGATTTTCTTTCTGTGTGATTAGGCTACCAATTCAACAAATAGTTAATCTTATTCATTTTGTTTTTAATTTTTTTTGAGGAATTTATTTTTCGGGTCACTTTTACTTAGGTGGATTATATATACCTTGTTTATATAACTGTCTTAAACAACTTGAGATATAATTCACGTAATACACACATCAACCATTTAAAGTCTACAGTAAAATGCTTCTTAGTGTATTCATAGTATCATCCAACCATCGCCACAACTTAAGTTGAAATCATTTTTGTTTACCCAGAAAGCAAGCCTGTGCTCTTTAAAAGTCACTCTCCACTCCCTACCACCTCCAGCCCCTCAAGTCCTAGGCAATCACTAATCTACTTACCATGTCTATAGATTTGCCTATTCTAGACATTTCATATAAATGGAATCATACAATACGCGATTTTCTGACTGTCTTCTTTCACTTAGCGTAGTGTTTTCGAGGTTCATCTATCCATGCTGGAGCGTCTATCAGTATTCATTCCTTCTTATTAATGAATAATATTCTATTACATGGATATTCCATTACATGAATCTTATTTAACCCATTCATCAGTTGATGGACATTTTGATTGTCTCTTTGGCTACTATGAACATTTGTGTTGTACAGATTTTTGCATGGATATATGTTTCCATTTCTCTTGGATATATATACCTAAGAGTGGAAAATGTGTATCTTCTACAGCTACATTTTTTTCTTATCAAAGAAAATAGTAGTGATGCTGTCATTTGTCGTATTATACCAGACCTAATATTAAGGACTTATGTGCCACTTCATACAATAGTTCAGAAAAAATATCTTAGGGAAGTTGTTCCTTTTTCTCTTATTCAGTCAATGTCCAAAGGAAAGGAGTTACCCCAGAGAAGAACAAAGGGAAGAAAACAAGTTTCAGTTATATCATCATGCTTCCACAGTCTCCTGCTGGCACTTCATACCTACCTCAACTCAGGTATTTTACATGATTTTAGCTTTCTACTCACTCACAACTCAGAAATATATTTCTAGATTTCATTTGTGTATGTCTTCTTGATTGACCCAAAGAGGGTACTTACTGAAATAGTAGAGGAAATGGAAAATCATGTAGTGGGAAATATATTTGGTTAGAAGTCAGAGATCTGGGTTCAAAATCATAGTTCTGCAACTCAGTAACAAGGTGACTTAGAGCAAATAACTTGGCTTTTCTGTGTCCAGATTCCTTTTCTATAAAAAAAGAAGATAAATAACAGAGACCTTGTTAATCTTGTATAGGTTAAATTTAAATATCATACATAGCAGAATGCCTTGTATGTTCTATGTACCTAACAAATGTTGTTCATAATTATTTTTTATTGCATGATTTTGGTTTAAGAGTAAGCAATATTAAGATTTAATGAAAAGAGTCTAGTAACTGCGTTAGATTCTTGTTTTTCAGGTTATATAATTTATTATCACTAACGCAACAGAGATTTAGAACTAGCATAATAATGGGTTGTGCACTGGGTTGCCTTGACAAATTATTGAGAGAAAGTTGTAAATGTTCTGCTTCCAGCAATTGTTTTTCTTCCTTTCTTTCACTTACCATAATAAAAACCTTGAAACACTCAAGGAGACAGATGAGAAGTAGATATCCTTAAAAGTGACTACAGATGAGACTTGGACACAGAGTTTCCTCATTTTAAGATGTAAATACCCCCATTTAGCTTCCTCCATTGAGACTTCAATCTCTTCCTGTAATCGCATCTCCTATGCCTATTATCCTTAGGAGAAATAAAATTAATTTCTCCAGGTTGAGTTCCTATTAATATCATCATAATAGGTCTCTGTGTTCAATCATTGAATCTAAGTCAGTTGGTCATGACCCAGCCCCATTTGTTTCAAATTATAATTATGTTTGCCAAGTTAAGTTTATTCAAAAATCTTCCCAGGTGTCTAAAGGTCTACAGTGTGCTCACAAATTTATTAAGAATTGGAATGCAAATTTAAGCTTAACATCATTTTAGATTATGTTTTCATTTATTCCATTTAACATCATGTACAGCAAACTGGCAATAAGCCAAAACATCTTTCATAATTATGACAAAATTATTGTTTTACCAAATTGCTCTCTAGTTGGCATTTCCTTCTTTGCCAGTAGAAAATAGCAAAGTTTTCTGCAATAAAAATTACTCCATAGCAATAAACTTTTCTGAGACCTTATCATCACCATTATTTTCATAATTATAAATATAAACAAATTTATAATGCTCTTAGCTGGGGTCCACTGAAAGAATCATTATTTATCCCCTACAAATAAAATTTCTGATATAAAAATTATGATTTGGCAAGATCAAAATGCATAATTTTTAGTAACTTTTTTGAGGTATAAGCAACATACAATAAATGTATATACTTGAAGAATATAATTTCACACATTTTGACATATGTATATGTACCCCATGAAACATCAACAATCAAAATAATAATAATTCCCAAAAACTTCCTCAGGCTCCTTTGTAATACCTCCCTTCCACTCCTCTCCCTGCTCTCCCACTGCCACCTCATCCCTTGGCCATCACTAAATGCTTTCTGTTCTTATACTTTTTTTGTAATATAAATGTGTTATGCAAATGAAATCAGTTGGTACTCTTTTTTGTTTTCTTTCACTAAGAAGAATTATTTTGAGATTCACCCATGTTGTGATATATCACAGTTTATTTTTTTTAGATTTCTTGTTTTAATTTATTTTTATTATACTATGTTAGTCATCATACAGTACTTCTAATGAAGTTTTTGATGTAGCGTTCCATGATTCATTGTTCACACATAACACGGTTTCTTTATCCCTTTGCCTATTCATGAATATTTGGGTTATTTTCAGTTAGACACAAACTGAGACATCAAAAGCCCTCTTGTGCGCAAGCGACATCTTTTCAGAAAAGTCAGGCTGATATGGCAGTAGGGCACACATTTCACAAACCTTTTTACATGTTTGCTATGCCTGAATCAGCCATACAGATGACTCCTCCCTTATCAGGACAGTGTCAAAACATGTCTTCAGAGAGAGAAGTAGGAAGGAAGGTACAAAGAAGAAAAACAAAAGCAATAAAAGGGGTCAAGAGTAGGATGTGCCTATTCCTAGAGTTTGTGATTCCTACAGAATAAGCAATCCCCGGTATTATATGTATATATTCAACCTTTCATAGGAGAATGACAAAATCATGGAGCTCTTATAAAACACCACTCAGGAAACTCATTTTCACACACACACAAACACACAAGACTGAGCTTCTGAAAAAAATATTTCACTTTGACTTACAAGAAAGCTGTTGAGTCATCTAAAATAAAATTCTTTTTTTTTTTCACATATTGCATGATGCACTGGTGTTATACGCAAATAATGAATCATGGAACACTACATCAAAAACTAAGGATATACTGTATGGTGACTAACATAACATAATAAAAAATTATTTAAAAAATAAAAATAAAATAAAATTCTAATAATGACACTGAATTGGTAACTAACTCTGGTTTTTTTGGGGCCTTTGTTATATTCCAATAACTTACTAACATTTTAAAAATAGTTTTCTCCCTACATGCAAATGCCTACTTGATGAGGGATAAAGAAATAGAAAACCCAACAGGTGAAACAAATTAAATAATTTCTTTAATTCTGATTACATCTGCTAAAAGCTTAGTGGAAGAGAAGAGACTCCATATAAATAATATAACTAATTTTTCCCCAAGTCATCTATGTGAGTCATATTGGCTGTACTTATAAATTCAGCCCCAAACTAACAGATTAAGTGTCATTTTTCTTGTCTGTGGTTTTCATTATCCAGGGTATTTTTGCTCCTTAGCACAAGAAGTTGAGAGTTGGTGTCAGAATAAAAAATCTCGCATTATCATTATACACGAATAATGATAACGAATTGGCCTACTATTCTTATATCTTGGTCAGGTGATAAGTGATTGGAATAACAATGTATGAGACTTATGTTTAGTACAATTTAGTGAGCAAATGTCCGTAATTTTCCTCCTATGGAAACGCACCACCTAGGAAGCTTTATACATTCAAGAGATATTAATAATTATAATCTCTAAATAAGAGGAGTATAAAAACAGGTTATAGTTGCAGCCAATGGGTTTCCTAATAGCCTAGAACAAAAGTAAATAGTATATTGCCATTGTCATTAGTATTTCATAAAATACCACTGAATTGCTCTTGGCCTTATACAGTTTTTCATGTTTTTAAGCTATGGTTACATCTAAAAATTCAAATCAGTTTATTCTTACCTATAATTGCTTCTGAGTCACTAGATAATAGAGAAATATTAAAAAAAAATAGGGACAACTCCATTGGGATCCTGTATATTTAATTATACAATAACTGTTAAATAAAGATTCACAGTTCTTTAATCATATTTTAAAATAGTATAGCACTATACACTTTAGGACAAGTCAACTGGGCCCTTCTGAGTTTTGATCCCAAGTAGGTCATCCCAAGGACTTTGTCTGCATACAACCAAACAGCCACCTGCTTGTGTAAGACCTTGTTTGCTTGACTCCCTTAATGATCCAAGTAGGTCACTGAACAATTGATTTGTATGCAGCACATTCAGATAAATTGAATAAATTTGCCAGTTCCATTATGTTTGCCCATTTTCCAACTACAACGTGTGGATAATTAAAAATTGAAGAATAGTAGTTTGGGACACACTCCAAAGTTTAGATTTTTCTATAGAATGAATATATGAGCTACCTTGCATAGTATTAAACAATGCCTTGACTGAAAGAGTGTAAAAAATGACAGACCTATATCTCTGCTTTTTTGGGGGGGGAGAAGACCCTTATATTTTGACATAAAGAAGAAATAGCTACAAATACTAACATGGTATAGGTATACCATTTACCAGGTAATTTTCTGCACATTTATATTCATTACACTCATTATTGCACAACTGTATGAAATGGATCCAATTATTATCCTTGTTTTATAGAGGTGGGAACTAAGGCACAGAGAGGTTAAGTAACTTGCTCAAAGTCTCACAGTTGTAATTGGCAGAGCTGGGATTTGGATCCTAACAGTCTGAATTTAGAGCTTGTGCGCTTAGCCATTAGCCAATACTCTCCCTTCCTTTTGCCTCTTTATACTTTCTCTCTTGCTAAATTTAAGCTTCACTCAGGTTTCCAGAGATACTTTTAACCACTGCAATCCCTTTAACAATGTGCCCTCATGCATATAGGTTCCAGTAGGGATGGGCCAAAATATAATTGAGATGAGAAGAAATGAGCTTAGATGGTTTTAATGAATTAATGTAAAGAGGTAATAAAAAGTAAAATTTCCAACAGTAGGAATGCAAAAGTTTAGGGAAGTCAAAAATGGAAGTTGATGATTAGTTTCTCCAAACTAGGGAAAACATTATCTCTCTGGATTTGAAAGAAAATAAAATGAGCAATTTACTGATCTACCTGAAATCTCTGAGATAGCACAGAAACCCTCATTAAGCAATGTGAATATCTAAAAACACTGACAGTAGTCAGTAGGCAAATCATGTTTTAAATGTATTTTTGAAATCCTACAAATGGCAGTTCAAGTGATAGTATCAAGCTATATGATTTGCAGTGTGGGTAGAACTATAGTCTGTTAGCTTTGCAGTGGTAGCTGATAAAGGTTTAACAACTGACTAGGAGGGAGCAAGGGGATCCCTGATTTGTAGCATGAGTTTACTGATTTGTGTGGAATAAATGCTTCCACTATGACCAATATCAAGCTACCAACTTTACCTCACTGAACACAGAGTTTAAGTAGATATCTAACAGCACACTGTTTCACAGTGTTCCCTCCATGCAGATAAAATAGATGTCAATAACCTCAGGAACATAAATAATTGTAAAATGTAGCAAAATAGTGTGTTTTGAGCACTTATAACCATTTTATATATAATTTATTCATGTTTATATAATTTAATTTTTAATAATAACCATGTGCAAAATTCCTGAAAATTTAATAAGCAGCTCTTCTGAGATGATATAAACTAAAGCACTCCACTGCCACCAAAAAAATGTTTAGATGACTTTCCAGGCCATAATGTCAAAAAATAAAAGTCAACTAAGTTTCTTGGGCCTGATAGTAAGTAACTAATTATAGGTAGGATATATCTCTAAGCTGTCTTACTCTGGAGTCCAAAAGCAAATTCTATATTCTAATCAATCACTGAGAGAGAAGGCAAAAATATTTATTAAGAATTTTCTCCTGGCCATGAACATCCTATGCATGGTAGAAAACTATTTTCCAGAATTGTTTTAACTGAAACAACTCAGTGTTTAAAAATTTTATAATCACTGGAAAAGGAATATAGATTCACTGTCACAGATTAAGTAACTAACTGATAGCACACCACTGATTCAAAAAGAATGTGAGCATAGTATTGAAAACCATGAACACTACAGTTAGACAGCCTGGCTTTGAATCGTGGAGCTTGCACTAATCTCTGTGTGTGCAAATAACTGCTTTGTGACTGTTTTGCCATTTGTAAAACGGGAATCAAAATATCTAC
Source organism: Ailuropoda melanoleuca (assembly GCF_002007445.2). Lineage (NCBI taxonomy): Eukaryota > Metazoa > Chordata > Mammalia > Carnivora > Ursidae > Ailuropoda > Ailuropoda melanoleuca. The sequence goes on from NC_048223.1 coordinate 64,379,408, forward strand.
TTCAAAGTAGTGTTGTCAGGATTAAGTAAATTGATACATGTTAGTTCTGAGAACAGTACCTGGCATAGAGTAACTGTTCATTTGGTGATTGCATATTGTTAAGGATAGAAAGTACGTCCTTTTAGTATTTTTTCTATTTCTTTTTCTCCCTAATAGTGTAATCCTTTTTGTTCATTTATTATCTTATAGCAGTAATAACAACTGCCATTTGTTGAGCACCTATTTTTTGCTAAGCCTTTTATATGTGTGTGCATGTGCATATAAGTGTGTGTGCATGTGCATATAAGTGTGTGTGCATGTGCATATGTGTGTGCATGTGCATATAAGTGTGTGTGCATGCGCATATAAGTGTGTGTGCATGTGCATATAAGTGTGTGTGCATGGGTGTATTTGTGTGTGGTTGTTCATAATGTATAAGCAAACTTAAGAAAGACACATGTTTTTAAAGATTTATTTATTTATTTTAGAGAGAAAGAGCAACCACTAGTGGGAGGGGCAGAGGGAGAGAGAGAATCTCAAGCGGACTCTGCACTGAGTACAGAGCCCAAGGCGTCGCTCAAACCCATGACTGTGAGATCACGACCTGAGCTGAAACCAAGAGTTGGACACTTAACCAACCGCACCACCCAGGGACCCCAAGAAAGACACATTTTATCCCTTCTATATAGGTGAGGAAAAACGAGGTTTAGTGAGGTAACATGACTTTCACATCTGACAGAGCTAATAAGTGGTGGAGATAACATTTAAAGGACATCAGTCACATTCTAATGAACTCAACTTTACTTTATCTGTAGAGACCTTATTTTCTAATAAGGCCACGTTCTGAAGTATGAGGGGTTAGGACTTCAACCTATGAATTGGGAAGAGCACAATTCAACCCATAGCAGTGTTTACCCCTATACTTATTTTCTTATAATGACAAATTTCTGTTTGGTCATTTATGGTCTATCCATGGTCTTTTCTGATATCTTTCTGTGGTCTTTTCTGAGCTTTCATTTTAAACTGTATAGATTTGCAAAAAAGTGAAGTTTTTAATCATTTACTTACATCCTACATTTTCTGAAGTAAATTTGCAGTTATTTACAAAATATGTGCAACAAAAAGGATAAATAAAATAATAAATGTGAAGATAAAATAAGTGTAAAAATATAAATCTAGAAGTTTCTTTTTATTTTGTACACCATATGCCCTGCACAATAACTAGAGGTGAAGTGCAATTATGGATTATAATTATTTAATATTTTAAAGTACTTTCACAATTGTAAAAGTAACATGTTATTTTGTAGAAATTTGAAAAATACAAAGAAGGCATTAAACTTAATGTTTAATCCAACCACTATGAACATTTTGCTATGTGTCATCCCAAGTTATAACTATAGCCATAAATAGACAGATATTTGTAATATAAAAGTTAATGGTGTATACAATTTCATAAGCTATCTTTTTCATTTATAAATATTGTGAACATTGCTATATAATTTATTAATATCATAATTTATTAAACTCATGTGATTTAAATTTTATTATAAATGAGTGACTAAGGGCATTGTAATTTTTAAAAGAGTTTGACTAAACACTATAAAATCAAGAATTAGATGTTAGAATTCACTTTTATCCAAACATCACAGGTAAGCTAGATATAATTTATCAAGACTCCACTGAAAACTAAAAATCACAAAGATAGAATTTTAGTAGAATGTCATACAACAAATGGGCACCAATATTATTTAAAAGACTCTCACTCCATTTAATTCATTGATAGCTTTCAGGACATAGATTGAGCAAAGTTACTCAAGAGTATATCTTCAGCAACTTCTTTTTGACATGCACCATTCCATTCTATTTCTTATGAACTATTTCTTATGGACAAGATATATTCTTCTATTACTGTAAAAAAGTATAAAAGGTCTGAGATCTTACCTTGTTTACAAGCTAATAAGCTAATCTGTTACTGTTTCATGGGTGCTAACAAGATACAAGAATCCTGGATCAGAGACACAGGACTTTATTACTCATGGCAAATAAGGAGCAAGGGCTTCCTAGTGATTTGCTTTGGCTTCCCATGCCCTTTCCAAATCCCACAAAGATAATGCCAGTGGGTCTAAAAGGATACCCTCATCCAGGAGGAGAGGAACACTAAGCTTGAGGAATTTACTACTTTCGTAGTAGGTCTTTGAGGAAAGACCACCTCATGTCTCAAGGTTGCTCCCTGCAAACACAAAACTGATGCATTCCTGGGTAAAATACAGTCAGGGTCTTGCATTCTTGGCATATCAAACCAGAAAGTACCGGAAACCTCATGGCCCATGACAGATTGCCCTCCCAACAGTTTTTATTTTCCAGTCATAAACACAATCTCATCAAATCTTGGTATTTATGAGACTGTTTTCCCTCCTTAATTTAAATATTTAGGTTTACTTCTCTATAGTGCTTTTAAAAATAGGCATTACTTCTAAAGTTTTCTATAGCCCTATATATACATTTATCCAATCTATAAATAGTTATTGAGCACTTATTATGTCAGGAAATGTGTTACAGGTTAAACTAGGCTTATTCCTGATTCTCATCCCTGCCATTTGTCTCAAGAATTATAGACATGCAGTAGGGGTGCCTGGGTGGCTCAGTCGGTTAAGCGTCTGCCTTTGGCTCAGGTCATGATCCCAGAGTCCTGGGACAGAGCCCTGTGTTGGGCTCCCTGCCCGCGGGAAGCCTGCTTCTCCCTCTCCCTCTGCCCCTTCTACCGTGTTCCTTTATCCAGCCCTCCCACTCGTGTGCTCTCTCTCTCATACTCTGCTCTCTCTCTCAAATAAATAAATAAAATCCAAAAAGAAATGAATAAACATGCAATATGATTTTTAAAATATTTCCAATGTATCTGATTTTGTAGTTTTTTCTTTAAATTTTCTTCCTCAAATTTGATCTTTCTTATCAGATTAAATCTTTTTCATGCATGCTTTTCCTAACCTTTCAATGCCTACTATTCCATGCTTTTGGGAATCCATCATTGTAGCATAACAAAGCATCATAAATAAAATAAAACTATTTTCCAATAGCATCTGCATAAGCAGTTTTTAACTTTTTCGTTCTGCTTTTTGTGCCATAGTCACAACCTTCAACTTGAGACGTAAATCCATCTGTGTCCCCTGTAGTCTCCTACCTTCCCTCTCCAAACTGCAAGTCACTAAAACTATGTTACAGGATTCTTCTGGCTCCCTCAACCCTCCTATGTATATCTGTATCTACAGAGAGCAGTTGATAGGTTTCATGTATTTTGGCAGGCTTGCTGATGCATCTTAGATGCTTATTCCAGAAAGGGAGCACACATTCCAAATGACAATTCAATTTCAGCCTATATATGCCCACCACACTCCTTCTCCTTAAGGTGCTACAAACTACCCTATTTTTCTCTTCCTCCAAGAAGTAGTAACATGATTCCAAACACCTGTTATTGCCCATGCCCCCCCTTCTTGGTTGGTGAAGCAAGGAATGTCAAGTCATCTTAAGAATGTACAAATTCACAATTAACTATACTGAATTTCTGATCTTTCTTCTCTGTGGCAGGTTCTATACCAAGGTAACCTCTTGGCATTAGTTTTGATTCTCTTTTAACTCTTTGAATCTTTTTTCTTTCTTTTTTTTTTTTTAAGATTTTATTTATTTATTTGACAGAGATAGAGATAGCCAGTGAGAGAGGGAACACAAGCAGGGGGAGTGGGAGAGGAAGAAGCAGGCTCATAGTGGAGGAGCCTGACGTGGGGCTCGATCCCAAAATGCTGGGATCATGCCCTGAGCCGAAGGCAGACGCTTAACTGCTGTGCCACCCAGGCGCCCCTGAATCTTTTTTCTTTCTGATGTGCTTTATGATTATTTTTTTCATATTATTTAAGATGCCCTTATCCTGATACGTAAGCCAGCGTGTTGACAGGCATTCTTTGATTCCCTCAGTTTCTCTCTTAGAAAAGCTAGCTTATATGGATATGCTAGATAAGAAAGCAAACACATCCTATCTCTGCCATCAATTTAAATAGATCCAAATTAATGCTTACCGATCCCAAGTTGAAATTTTCTCTTTGAAATCTGTAAGAGTAATTATTTGATGGGACTGTTTCCTAGAAATCAAAGAGACTCATACAAACATTGCCTTCACTTTGCTTGACCACTCCCCATCACTCCCAGCTTGTGCTCTACATCTCAAATAAATAAATAAATAAATCTTTAAAAAATAACTAATTATTATAACTACTTTTACCAGAATGTCAAACTCATTTTTTCCTTAGTAAACAAATAGTTATGCTAATGATATTGGCCATTTAATGAATACTTACTGTGTTCCAGGTGCTTTAGTTCATGTATCAAATTCTAGTATAGGTAGCTCTTACAATGTGTGCTTTAAGTGAAAACTATGTAATTCTAAGTGCTTTCAAATATCAAAATGGTGAAGCTGAGAATTAACATCAAACAGTCAGAATCCAGATCCATGCTTTTAATCACTGATACACATACACACAGCAAGTATATATTTAATTTTCATAATAACCTTGCAAGGTTAGTTATCTACAATTTAAAAATGAGGAAAATTAGTCAGAGAGAGGTTAAGTACATTTCTGAGGGCCATCTACCTATAAGTAGTAGATCTCGGATTCAAACCTAGGGTTAAATGATCTCTTTTACAAAGTACATTGCCTCTTGTATAAATTTCCTTTATCCTAATTAAAGCTTACCAAATAATAGCAAATAATCATTGTATCAGTCTCTAATGACAAAATAATCTTATATAACAAACAATCACAAAACTTCAATGAATACATTTTTAAAAATGTGTTTATCTCACATGTTCATGTGGCTCTACTTGGGCTGGGCTTGTTCATGCATCTGGACTCAGCAGATCAGGTAAACAATTTTCTGATCCTGGCTAAGCTGAATTTCATGTCTTGGAATTGGTTGGCTGTCAACTGGTTTAGGATGGTATTAGTTACAACAACAGAAGCAATTTGGCTCTGCTAGCCTGAATATGCTCTAATGGAAATGGCAGAAGTTCAAGAGAAAAAATGGAAATACGAGATTCTTTTTCAAGCTTCTGCTTATGTCATATCTGCTAACATCCTATTGATCAAAGCAAGTCACTTGACTGGGTCCAGAATATCAGTGGGAGGACTGCAAGGTTACATGGTAAATGATGTGGATTCATGAGTGGTGAAGCATTGGGACCATGATACAATTAGTCTGCTATAGTCACTGTCGTTGAGACTAAGTAAGTCATAGAATTATACCTTTAGTTGTGTGTAAGAGCTGATTAGTAAACTTTCAGGAATTTTGTGAGCCAGTTCTAAAACCATTAGCTTGAAATCAGCCCAGAGTGAGAGTATTTATGCCAAAAAATAATCAAACACTACAAATCAGGGCTTTGCAGAGTCAGTTTACCAGCGCACCATTATATGTATCTCAAAACTTTCAATCTAATGCTTCTCCTATGTACAGAAAATTTCAAGTGATTATGTGATCAAGTTCTATTTCTATTTTACATCAAAGAAACAATATAAGCATTATGATCAGGTTGCTATATTGTTTTCTTTCCTTAGTTACGTTCTATGTATGCAAATAGCCTACAATTAATGGTTCTAAAGATAGATGGCTCATCATTTCCTAAGCAGGTACAGTAAGAATAGTAATTAAGTAAACATCATCAAGGAAATTGCTTATGAGTCTAGAGATTCCAATTTGCTAATTTTAAGGGTATTTTAATTCATTCATTCTGTGTTTTCAGCAAATCTGCTGTAGATAATCCCAGGGCAGCATCAGGTTATAGAATCTATGAATTTTTGTAGAAAGTTCAAGCTGTAATTTAGGCGTAGCTAGAATCACAGTCATATGTGGAGTTCCTTCCATCATTCAAAGGATTTGAGCATAGGTGTGTCTTTTTCATAAGAGATAAAAATTCATTCTATTTCAGATACAAGTAAAAGTGTTTCACAAACTGCAACTGATGAAGCTGGGAATGCAGGAAATGCAAATCTTTATAACCTTTTAGCCAACCCCAAGCTTCTAGTATCCCACCACTATCACCATCAAACAGAAAAGAAAAAAGGTGCCGACAGCCCATGATTTAAGAAATTATACAATACTAGAAAGAGTTGAAAATAACTATGGATTGGTGTTTTCCTTTCCTCTGTAGGTAAGGAATGTGTGAAGTAATTCTTCTTATTCTGTGAAAATTCTAATAGTAAGTTGTAAAACTGTACCCAATATTTCTTTCTTAATAAAAAACGAAAACAGTGAATTTGAGTACATAAACATATGTCCTCTGTCTTTCCTTTTTTGTAGAATCCAAACTGTTTCAGTTCAAATTTAAGCTCTGTGACTTTGAGCAAGTATTTAACCTTTCTATGTTCATTTTCTTCATTTGTAAAATATAGATAAAAATAGTATCACCTCATAGGGTCATTATAAGCATTAAAAGAATTAATACACATAAAGTACTTAGAACAGTGCCTATAAATTCTCATAAAATGTGTGCCATTCTTATATGATACTCAAACCATTTTCATTCAAGTTAGTTTTTAAAAACTCATTAGTTAACTCAAAAATTTTAATCGTATTAGTTGTCATTATTTAAGATGTTCTTTTATTTCTCAAGGATTTGTTTGTTACATCAGTGCACTTTAGGAATTTGAAGATATAGTCTGAGGAGGGCATCAGCAGCTCAGTTTCAGGTTAAAGAAAAGAACCTCCCATTTCAGCTTTAAAGGCCATTATATTAATCTATACAGAAATGTGTGTAATAAAGATCATATGAAAGAAAACATGTAATATCTGTATCACTTATAATTCTATATCCCTGAAATCAAAGGGTATACAATAGGCCTAAGTGTTCTTAATAATAGTCTTTGCTTTAGGTATCTTTTAAGTAGGAAAAAACTTAGATGTATTAGAAATACTTATTTGTGTTTTTATCTTTTAATAACTATAACTTCACACTGAGGTCAATGAGAAAGTGTGAATTGTTATATCTTGTTGGTATATGCCTGACACAGTCCCAGAAGACATATGGGAAAAGATGAGAGTGGTCCTGGCAATGGAATATGAAATACTATAAATGGTGACTTTACAATTTTATAATGTATTAAGCAGAGATACAAAAACCATTTATATTTTGTAAGCCTGGAGCTTAATTATACAGAATGGATCATTGGAAATCTCACTTGTACAAAAATATACATATATGAATGAAAAATCCACTGAAGTAAAAATTGACAATTGAGGGGCACCTGGGTGGCACAGCGGTTAAGCGTCTGCCTTCGGCTCAGGGCGTGATCCCAGTGTTCTGGGATCAAACCCCACATCAGGCTCCTCTGCTGGAAGCCTGCTTCTTCCTCTCCCACTCCCTCTGCTTGTGTTCCCTCTCTCGCTGGCTGTCTCTATCTCTGTCAAATAAATAAATAAAATCTTTTTAAAAAATCGACAATTGAAAAATAATATTATATAAAATGATTTTATTATACAGTGCTTCTATGTAGAGCGAAATAGGTATAAAACTAGTGATGTTATTTATAAATCTCTTTGGGAAATCATGTGCTGTGCAATATTAGGCAGCATGTGTAAAACAGATCCAGTTTATTTCTCTAGGCAGTATTTGAAGACATGGGTGGAGAAGAAAATGATTGAGGTTTTAAACATGGAAACTGCTATGCTTTTAATTAATGTAAATATATATTTTATGTATATTTATATATTATTATAGAATATAAATTTATTCTTATACTTGTATTTTAATTAAGAGAAATACCACTAATATTTATATTTATGAGATTAAATAGTCTCAGACACTTTTAATATAATAGTCATGGAACATATTATTAAGAAACAATATTATATAGCTTCAATTTTAATTTAATAATGAAAACTTATGACACAAACATAGGGAGGCTAAACAACATACTTCTAAATAACCAATGAGCCAATGAAGAAATGAAAAAAAAAATTTTTAAAGTTCATGGAAACAAATAAAAATAAAAATACAATGGTCCAAAATCCTTGGGACACATTAAGAGCAGTTCCAGAATGAAACTTAAAGTGATACAGGTGTACCACAAGAAACAAGGAAAAACTGAAATAAATAATCTGATCTTATACTTAAAGGAACTATAAAAAGAACAAAGTCCATGGTCAGCAGAAATAAATGTGACATAGACTAAAAAACAATAGAGAAGATCAATGTAATCAACAACTGGTTCTTTGAAAAGATCACAAAATGATAAACCTTTTGCCAGACTCATCAAAAACAAAAACAGAGGGAGAGAGACAGAACTCAAATAAAATCAGAAACAAAAGTAACAACTGACACTACGGAAATACAAAGGATTATGTGGCTACTACAAAAATTTATATGCCAAGAAATTAGAAAGCCTAGAATAAATAGGTAAATTCCTAGAAACACACAATCTTCCAAAACTAACTCAGAAAGAAATAGATAATCTGAGCAGACCATGTACTAGTAATGAAATTGAATTGGTAATCAAAAAACTCCCAACAAACAAAAGTCCAGGACCAGATTGATCTACAAATGAATTCTACCAAACACTGAAAGAAGAGTTAATACTTATTATCCTCAAAAAAAATAGAAAAGGAAGAAAAGCTTCCAAATACATTTCACAAAGCCAGCTTTACCCTGATACAAAACCAGACAAAGACACTATAAAAAAAGAAAACTATAGGTCAATATTCCTAATGAACTTAGATGCAAAATTCCTCAACAAAATATCAGCAAACCAAATTCAACAATACATTAAAAAGATCCCTCAGCATGATAAAGTAGGGTTTATTCTGGGGATGCAAGGATGATTCAATACTCACATATCAAAGTGATATAACACTTTTTTGATATAAAAAATCATATGATCATCTCAATAGACACAGGAAAAACATTTGACAAAATTTAATGTCCATTCATGATAAAACTCTCAACAAAATGGGTTTAGAGACAACATACCTCAATAAAATAGAGGCCATATATGAAAAACCCACAGCAAACATTAATACTCAATATTGGAAAAACTGGAAGCTTTTTCTCTAAGATTGGAAACAAACACGGATTTCTGCTCTTACCATTTTTATTCAACATAGTACTGGAAGTCCTAGCCATAGCAATCAGACAAGAAAAAGAAATAAAAGGCATCAAATTGGTGAAGAAGTTAAACTGTCTCTATTTGCAGATGACATGCTACTATACATAGAAAATCCTAAAGACTCCGCCAAAAAATTATTAGAATGAATGAATTCAGTAAAGTTGTAGGATACAAAATTAATACACAGAAATCAGTTGCATTTCTTCTTTTAAAAAATTATTTATTTGAGAGAGAAAGAGGGAGAGGAAGAGAATGAGTGGGGGAGGGGCAGTGGGAGAAGGAGAGAAAGAGACTCTCAAGCAGACTCCTCACTGAGCATGGAGCTTGATGCAGGGTTCAATCTCATGACACTGAGATCATGACCTAAGCTGAAACCAAAAGTCGGATATTCAACCAACTGAGCCACCCAGGTGCCCCCAGTTGCATTTCTATACACTAATAACAAAGTAGCAAAAAGAGAAATTTGGAAAGTAATCCCATTTTTAACTGCACCAAAAAGAATAAAATACCTAGGAATAAACTTAATCAAGAAGGTATGAGACCTGTACTCTGAAAACTATAAAACATTGATGAAAGAAGTTGAAGATAATGCAAACAAATGGAAAAATATTCCATGCTCATAAATTGGAAGAATCAATATTGTCAAAATGTCCATACTACCCTAAACAATCTACAGATTCAATGAAATCCCTATCAAAATACCAACAGCATTTCCCACAGAACTAGAACAAATAATGCTAAAATTTGTATGGAACCATAAAAGACCCAGTACAGCCAAAGCAATGTTGAGGAAGAATAACAAGGTTGGAGGTATCACAGTTCCAGATTTCATGATATACTACAAAGCCATAGTAATCAAAACAGTATGGTATTGGCATAAGCATAGATATAGATCAGCGGAACAGAATAGAAAGCTGAGAAGCAACCCCACACTTATATATCAATTTATGACAAAGGAGGCAAGCATATACAATGAAAAAAAGACAGACTAGTCAATAAATGGTGCTGGGAAAACACAAGAGCTACATGCAAAAAAATAAAACTAGACTTTTCTTACACTATACACAAAAATAAACTCCAAATGGATTAAAGGCATAGATGTGAGACCTAAAACCATAAAACTCCTAGAAGAAAACATAGGCAGTAATTTCTTTGACATTGGCCTTAGCAACATTTTTGTAGATTTGTCTCCCCAGGCAAGAAAAAGAAAAGAAAAAATGAACTATGGGACTACACCAAAATAAAAAGTTTTACACAGATTAGGAAACCATAAACAAAATGAAAAGACAACCTACCAAGTGGGAGAAGATATTTGCAAATGATATATCTGATAAGGGGTTAATAGAATATGAAGAATTTATACAACTCAACACCCTCCAAATCCAAATAATCCAATTTAAAAAATGGGCAGAGGACCTGAATAGACACTTTCCCAAAGAAGACATGCAGATGGCAGACACATGAAAAGAATTCAACATCAGAAAAATGCAAATCAAAACCACAGTGAGATATCACCTTACACCTGTCAGAATGGCTATAATCACAAAGAAAAATAAGTGTTGGTGAGGAAGTGGAGAAAAAGGAACCCTTGTACACTGATGGTGAGAACCTGAGTTGGTGCAGCCACTGGAAAACAGTATGGAGGTTTCTAAGAAAAATTAAAAGTAGAGTTTTCATTTTCTGTGGGTAAAATATGCAGTAGTGGGATTACTGCATCATATGGTCATTCTGTTTTTAATTTTTTGAGGAACCCCCATACTGTTTTCCACAGTAGAGTCACCAATTTATATTCTCCTGAACAGTGTATAAGGGTTCTTTTTTTCCCACATCCTCGCCAACACTTGTTATTTCTTGTGTTTTTTATTTTAATCATCCTAATAGGGATGAAGTGATATCTCACTGTGGTTTTGATTTTCATTTCCCCAATGATTAGTGACATTGAGCATCTTTTCATGTGTCCATTGGCCATTTCAATTTAGCATAAATGAAACTTACAGTATGATAGATAATTACTCAAGAGTTGAGTCAATATTCAGAAGCCCAGATTCAAAGAATAGCACTTGCCAGAACAACCTGAATGATCCTCAGAGATAAAACAAAAAAATAAAGAAGACTTCAGATATTAGCCTTTTTAATAATATGGAGGTATTTTTAGTACAGAAGTACTTTCATTATATTAAATGAAATTCAAATGTCTATATAACCTCCTCATTGCTCATCATTGTTAAATGGCCTCTGCACATATAGCACTTATCCTCCTGCTCATTGAAAGGACCCAATCTAGAAGAATGTATCAGGTATGTATACACTGGGCCATTTAATCAAACATGTTTTTTTTTTTTTCCTGATACATCTACAGAAAAAGAAAAAAAAAGTTTTTAGGAGTAAGATGAATGCTTTTGGATCCCTCTACAGATTAAAATGGTTGACTCAACAGCACTTTGAGTACAGTGTAGAGTCTAGAGAAGCAAGATGGCACTTTAGTTTATTGTACTTAACAGCACTCAAGACAAGTGTTTTATTCACATAGATTTGTCCGAGGTGAAATTAATTTCTCCCTTCTCTGTGCTTGCACAGCACATGATTTCTTCCTCTCGTACTGCATATACCACATTTTACCTTATTCTAAGCTCTACTTTTTTGTGTAAAAAATTGAAACATCAATAGTTATAAATATCTTGAGAAACATTTTAAGGTTTTTCTATTTCTCCCCTCCTTCTCCATATGTCCTTCTCCTCTAAATCAATACTCTAGAGCACATGCTTGCTACACAGAATGCCAAGTATAGGTCAATTTGTACCACTACAAAACAAACCAGCAATGTGGGGAGTGAAAGAAGAGTGAATTGGGATGAAGGCACAATGCCATATGTTATATATTTATTTAGTCTATACACTGGCATGCTAGAAAACTATCAATTTCTTTATGACCAAAAAAATGTTTATAGTATATACCATGTCATGAAAAGCAAATTATTTGCATGAATTTGAGGTCTCCTCAATGGCTGTAGACTAATATCTTCTCAGGAGCAAATTTAATCTCCAAATAAAGTCTTATTCTTCTCTGTTCCTAGTACTTAGTGATCTACACATAAAAAGTACTAAAGATCTTTGTTAAATTATATTACTCAAATCAATGAAGTTACATTTGATTCTAGTCTTTAGCCAATGATGTGGCAAACATCCCCTTTCTACTCAGTATCTATAAGAAATCTTTAACTCACTTAGTGTTAGCCATCTTCATTGCAGTCTGGGGAGTTGAGGAACAGAGGCCAGAGACATCTAGTCAAGAGGAAGAGGGTAAAATTGAAAGTTTTAAATGATCTTATAACCAGCTGTATAAAAAATTCTACAAGTCTACCCTTTCAAATCATTTATAGGCCATCATCTGCATAAAGGCATATAAGCTATAAAAGTGAGACAGAAAAAACAAGAGCCTTGAAATGGAAAGTCAATATATCCAAATTAATTTTGCATCTGAAGTGGTAGAAAAAAGAATCCATCATCGGTTTTGACCGCTATGTATTTTGCTGCTCATCCATAAGAAGGTGAGACCAGTAAGTATCATTTATACCATCTACTACCATAGATTCACAGCCTCTCACGAAGACATGGGACAAAGTCATTATGAGCTGGTTTTAAGAAATTCTACCACGGTTTAAATAAGACACTCAAAAAAGTATTTTAAAAGTATAAAAAATTAGATACTTCATTTGTTCATGTGACATGAGACAAATCAGTTTATATTCATACTGGTATATTTCTTGAGCCAAATGGTTGTTTGGGGTCACATGTAGACACCCTTAAGAGAGAGAAATAGAAGAGCTGACTAATGAGAGCCTATAATGATTATACTGAGATATGATATTTTTTGTACTCCCTCCCTCCTCCCGCCACTTCATAAGGACATTTGGCTATTATGATTTTTTAGAAGGAAAAAAATTAAAAATCTAGAAAGAATGATTGATCCATAGATGTAAGAAAATCGGCCAGAGCAACCTTTTTCATGACACATCTCCAAAGGCAAGAGAAACAAAAGATAAAATGAACTTGTGGGACTTCATCAAGATAAAAAGCTTCTGCACAGTCAAGGAAACAGTCAAAAAAAACTAAGAGGCAGCCCACAGAATGGGAAAAGATATTGCAAATGACACTACAGATGAAAGACTGGTATCCAAGATCTACAAAGAACTTCTCAAACTCAATACACGAGAAACAAATAAACAAATCATAAAATGGGCAGAAGGTATGAACAGACACTTTTCCAATGAAGACATACAAATGGCTAACAGACACATGAAAATGTTCAAAATCATTAGCCATCAGGGAAATTCAAATCAAAACCACACTGAGATATCACCTTACACTAGTCAGAATGGCAAAAATTGACAAGACAAGAAACAACAATTGTTGGAGAGAATGTGGAGAAAGGGGATCCCTTCTACATTGTTGGTGGGAATGCAAGTTGGTACAGCCACTCTGGAAAACAGTGTGGAGGTCCCTTAAAAAGTTAAAAATTGAGATACCCTATGATCCAGCAATTACACTGCTGGGTATTTACCCCAAAGATACATACGTAGTGAAGAGAAGGGCCATATGCACCCTAATGTTCATAGCAGCATTGTCCACAATAGCTAAATCATAGAAGGAGTCAAGATGCCCTTCAACAGATGACTGGATTAAGAAGATGTCATCCATATATATAATGGAATATTACTCAGCTATCAAAAAGAATGATTTCTCAACATTTGCTGCAACATGGACGGCACTGGAGGAGATAATGCTAAGTGAAATAAGTCAATCAGAGAAAGACAATTATTATATGGTTTCACTCATCTATGGAACATAAGAAGTAGGAAGGTCGGTAGGGGAAGAAAGGGATAAAGAAGGGGGGGGTAATCAGAAGGGGGAATGAAGCATGAGAGACTATGGACTCTGAGAAGCAAACTGAGGGCTTCAGGGGGAGGGGGATGGGGGAATGGGATAGGCTGATGATGGGTAGTAAGGAGGGCACGTATTACATGGTGCACTGGGTGTTATACGCAACTAATGAATCATCGAACTTAACATCAAAAACCAGGGATGTACTGTACGGTGACTAACATAATATAAAAGATATTATAAAAAAAAGAAAATGAAGTTATATATAAAAGAAACCAGTGCAACAGAATGTAAATTGTGGCAAGAATGAAACTAATTGTGCCTAGTCACTTAAAAGCTGAATTTTGTCAGGTGATAGTTTCAAATTTAACTTGGTATTTGTATTAATCTGGTACCTTGGGGTATTAGGATATTTTCTGTAGCCTTACTGTCTCTGTAGTATCTCTGTACATATAGTCTGTCTCTCGCTATGTTTGAAGATTTATTTATTTATTATTTATTTATTTATTTATTTATTTGAGAATGAGAGCTAGTGAGCAAGTACAGGGTGGGGAGGGGCAGTGGGAGAGGGAGAGAGAGAATCTGAAGCAGACTCTCTACTGAGCTTGGAGCACAACACAGAAATTGATCCCAGGACCCTGAGATCATAACCTGAGCCAAAATTAAAAGCCGGATGCTTAACTGACTGAGCCAGGAAGGTGCCCCTTGTTATGTTTGATTAAGGGTCCTTTATTCCTCAGTTTTGTGATATCCTAAAAAGTCAAACCACTATTTTTTTTTAAGATTTTATTTATTTGACTGAGACACAGTAACAGAAGCAGAGGGAGAGGGAGAAGCAGGCTTCCTGCTGAGCAAGAAGCCCAATGTGGGGCTCGATCCCAGGACCCTGGGATCATAACCTGAGCTGAAGGCAGACACTTAATGACTGAGCCACCTAGGCACGCTTCAAACCACTATTTTACCTGAGCAACATTTTTGTGGAGGAAAAAGTAAATGCAATGTAGGATATGCTGTAATAAAAGAAGTGTCACATGAGAGACCAAAGAAATAATCTCCTTTATCATTATGGCATCATCAAATAAATCCATATAAGGCTGTGAGGTTTGTTCTGTGAATATCTGAAACAAGTCTTCTTTATTGCATTTCATGAACTGTCAACACCTTCCACACCATGGAAGATTAGCCCATGATCTGTCCCACAAAATGTGTGAATCCACAGATACTTTGTGGTTATATGACACTTATCATAAATAGAAAATCTTATTATCAAGCTTCATGACATATCCTGATTTAAAGGTCTTAAGGACCATAGAGTAATCAAGAGACTACATAAAATGTAGCTACACTGCAGTAGTTATTTCATTTTGATGTTATGCATAATTAGCTTTAATATCATCTGTGATTTGTAAAAATAAGACCTGTAGGCATTTCTTGTAGCTTAGAAATACAAAACTTCAAGAAGGCTGTCATGAAGAATAATATACGAAAGTTACTTTGAAGGACTTTACAAATATGAATAGCCATACACTGTCAAATAATCAAAGAACGTTTTTAATGTGAATGAAATGACAACTTATGTGAGAGTACTTATTTATAATTAAACAGTTCAGATGAGTTGCTTTATTGTGACCAGACCACCCAAATCAGTTCTGGGCATTATATTTTAAGAGGGAAATATATAATTCTATAGCATATTTGGAGGAAAACAAGGACTTACTCTTTGAAGCAAGCTGTGGTATTTGGGAAGAGGTAGACTGGAGAAAAGATGAATTAGGAGAGATACAATGTTTTGAATCATTTATATATGGTTGTCATGTGAAGAAGAATTAACTGCTCTCTGTGTCTCCAAGATAACAGTGGGAGAAAATTTTTGATTCCATATAATGTTGACTCTGGAGCTCTCTGTAGATAGAACAGGCTACCTCAAGAGGAAATATATTTGTAGTTGCTAGACATATTCACATACAACTTGGCTAAATTTTTGTGGAGAAGTTTCAAATATAGGAAAAGCAGTAGTAAAAATAAATCTTTCAATTTTTGAAGTATTTAACACCTTTATGAATATTATACAATGAATGTGAACATATATTGGAACAACAAAGAGTCTCATTTATGTGTCCTAATGATGACCCTTTTATTAGGAAGAACAGAAGGTGATATAGGCCTACCTCATTTTAAAGTGCTTTGCAGATATTACAGTTTTTACAAATTGAAAGCTTGTGGCAACCCTGCCTCAAGCAAGTCTATCAGCACCATTTTTCCAACAGCATTTGCTCACTTCATGTCTCTGTGTCCCATCTTGGTAATTCTCACAGTATTTCAAACTTTTTCTTTATTATTATATTTTTATGGTGACCTGTGATCAGTGGTCTTTGATATTATTAGTGTAATTACTTTGGAGTGCCACAAACCATGCCTCTATAAAAAGGCAAATTTAGTGGATAAATGTTGTATGTTCTAACCGTTCCACAGACTGGCCATTCCCCCATCTCTCTTCCTCTCCTTGGGATTCTCTATTCCCTGAGACACAGACATATTAAAATTGGGTCATTTAATAACCCTATAATGATCTCTAAGTGTTCAAGTGAAAGGAAGTGTTGCACATCTCTCATTGTAAATCAAAAGCTAGAAATGATTAAGCTTAGTAAGGAAGACATGTCAAAAGTTGAGACAGGCCAAAACCTAGGTCTTTTGTGCCACAGTTAACCAAGATGTGAATGCAAAGAAAAAGTTCTTGAAGGAAATTAAAAGTGCTATTCCAGTAAACACGTGAATGATAAGAAAGTGAAACAGCCTTACTGCTGATATGGAGAAAATTTGAGTGGTCTGGATAAAAGATCAAATCAGCCACAATAGTCCCTTAAATCAGAGCCTAATCAGAGCAAGAGCCTAACTCTTTTCAATTCTATGAAGGTTGAGGTACAGAAGGAGAGTCTGAAGCTAGCAGAGTTTGGTTCATGAGGTTCAAGAAATTAAGGTGTCTCCATTACATTAAAGTTTAGGGTGAAAAACAAGTGCTGATGTAGAAGTTGTAAGAAGTTATCCAGAAGATCTAGCTAAGATAGTTTATTAAGGTGACTACTCTAAACAACAGATTTTCAATGTAGCTGAAACAGCCTTCTATTGCAAGAGAATGTCATCTGGAACTTTCATAGATAGGAGAAGTCAATGCCTGGCTTCAAAGATTCAAAGGACAGGCTGAAATTCTTTTTAAGGGCTAACACAGCTGGTGACTTGAAGTTGAAGTCAATGCTCACTTACCATTCTGAAAATCCTAGGGTCCTTGAGAATTATATTAAATCTCCTCTGCCTATCTCTATAAATGCAACAACAAAGCTGGAATGACAGCACATCTGTTTACAGCATGGTTTACTGAACATTGTAAGCCCACTGTTGAGACCTTCTGTCCAGGAAAGAAGATTCCTTTCAAAATATTACTGCTCATTGATAATGCACCTGGTCATCCAGAGCTCTAATGAAGATGAACAATGAGATTAATGCTGCTTTTAAGACTGCTAGTCCAACACCCACTCTGCAGCCCATGGATCAAGGAGTAATTTTGACTTTCAAGTCTTATTATTGAAGAAATACATTTTGTAAGGCTATAGCTGTCATACATAGTGACTCCTCAGATAGATCTGGGCAAAGTCAATGGAACACATTCTGGAAAGGATTCACCAATCTAGATGTCATTAAGAACATTTGTGATTCATGGGAAGATGTAAAAATATCAACACTAAGATTTTGAAGAAATTGATTCCAACTCTCATGGATGACATTGAGGAGTTCAACACTTCGGTGGAGAAAATAACTACAGAAGTGGTGGAAATAAAAAGAAAACCAGAACTAGAAAGGGATGAAGATGGGACTGAATTGCTGCAATTTCATGACAATACATAGCATTGAATCATCATTGAATGGATGTTATTGACTAAGTAATCTCTTTAATAAGCCTTTCCCCACTCGGAAGTTTTTCTCATTATGGATGTTGGGGTGGGCCTAGTTTGGATGGAGTCAAGAAAACTAAACTCCGATTGAATGCAATGTGGTAGTTTTGTTTACACAAATATTACAGAGAAAGTCTCAAGGTAAGATGTAGTTGTTAAATTAGGGCTTCTTATGCTAATGAGTGTGTGGCATATGTGAGCTAGTTAACATCACTGATCTTACAGTAAATTTGAGAGAAAGTTAGATGTTTTGAAAAATTAGAGGACTTTTAGAGATCCTACAGGTATTTCTCTTAGCTTAGAAAGAACTTTGGGAAACCAAAATGTAGTAATCATTATAAAAGTCACAGCTTTAAATCTGCTGAGATAAAAATCCTAGAAAAATGATTCATCAGGAAATTTCTGTGGATAGATTTAAGGGGACACTAACGAGATCAGGGTTTCAGGAGAGCAATTTTGAGCTGTGTTTGAGGCGAGTAGACTAGAGATGTTGTTTGCCAATAACATACATATGTAAGTGAATTTGTTTTGAGCCTCATGAAAAGCTCAAAACTAGAAAGATATATCTGTGAATCCAAGAACAACTTGGATTTGTGGCAAAATGATTTTGGCTATATACTTACAACTGCTCACCATATATAATTTATTTTCAAGATTCCCTGACATGGAGTTAGGGTTGATTATGTACTTGAACACATTCTGAAAATACTCTACTGTAATGCATAGTGAATGGAAGAGGAAGGACTAGAGAAGGGAAGAAAGACTCTCAATAAAAGAGGTTCAATCTATGAAGAAATTCTTTCTTCTCCATTCCTCTCAAGATTTCTTTTCCCTAACACCAGCTCCTTTTAAATTTTGACTAGTGACAGCAGAAAAAATTCCAAGACATGCTATTCTGGGAGCCATTTTAGTTGAGCTTTGTTTACCCACAAATATAAAGACTAGATGTTGCTTTAGTCTTTAAGGTTAATCTACTTGTATATCATTGGAAAATAACTATTAGGTTTTTTAAAAAATTATTTAAATCCAATTAATTTACACACAGTGTGTCATTAGTTTTAGAGGTAGAGTTTAGTGATTCATTAGTTGCATATAACACCCAGCGCTCATTGCATCAAGTGCCCTCCTTAATGCCCATCACCCAATTACCCCATCCCCCCACCCACCACTGCTTCATCAACCCTCGGTTTTTTTCCTATAGTTAAGAGTCTCTTATGGTTTTTAAAAATGGAAAAAGTGTGTACAATGAATTTTTCACGCTTCTTATGCCATATGATGCTGTACTACAGTATTGGTATTTTTAGCATATAATCATCAGTATTATAGTGAACAAATCAATCTTTTAAAATATCACAATATTAAAGGACTTCTTTTTGTGATTTTAAATAATCTCAGAAACACAGCAGTGTAACATCATTCTCTCAAATCCATCGTTTCTTTTCTACTCCCAATTCTACTGTTCTAGTCTGTATTATAATTTCTTGCCTGCACTATAATAATGGGAATAACATGGGAAGATTAATCACATAATACTACTTTACAATTGTCTTACACCTGCCTAAAAAGCTTCAGTAGCTCACCATTAACTATGGAACATAAATAGGTAGCCATTGTAATTTATTGAGCAAGCGTTAATTAACAAAATGTTTTAGTGGGTTGATGTTAGTAGTAGATTAAAGAAAGGAGGTAGGAACACTATGTACATGGTAATCTCAACAATCTGGTCAAAATGATGAAAACCTAAATGTGATAGTAGTACCTAAACTCAGGAGGAAAAAAAACATGTCCATGAAATATTGCAAAATTTTAATTGTTTTGAGGATAGCTTGATTTAAAGAGGAAAAGGGAAAATCAGAAAGCTGGGTGACTAAGAGGATATTGCTGGCAGTCACTATAATGGGAGGAAAATTAGAAAAGGGAACCAGTTTTGGGGATGAATTGATAAATCAGAAATGGTTTTTGGAATGTAAATAAAAGTGTTCATTAGTTGGAAGTAGGGTAATGACTTATGTTTATAGTTGGGGACTTGAAATAGGGATTTGACAATAAAGGTGAGAATTTAAACATTAAAAAAACATTAAAATTCATGGAAATGCATGCATTCTCAGAGGAAATGGCTTTAAACAGGGAAGAACATAATGTCAGAGGTTGAACTTTAAAGAACACCTACACTCAAGAGGGCAGCTTAGAAGCTAGAGTTGATAAACATTAAGCACACATGTAGGAAGAGATCCAGTAGAGTTCAGTGCCACAGAAGTTCAGCAGAAATAAACTGCTGAAATATCAAAGAGGATGCAGATGATAAAAGGCCTGTATGTTGGTGATGTGAAAAATCCCACCAAATCCAAGGATGACATTTGAAGAGTAAGAATCAGAGTTGTGGAGACAGATGATAAATTGTGCGAAGATTAAAAGGAAATGGAAGCAATGAATAACAGTTTTATAGCACTGCACACTTTATAATGGGCTTCTTACATACCTTAGAATATTAAGAAGTTAAGATAGTAACTGTTTGGTTCAAGTAAGAAAATTTTTAAAATCAAGGAGATTTGGCTATATTTAAAGATAAAAAAGAGAGGAAAGAAAAAGACTGAAGCAGCTTGGAGTGAGTAAAAATAAGAAGCCGACAACTCTATTCTGCTTTACACAAGACTGAGTGGTTAAGTACATATGAGGAAAAGAAAAGTAGCAAGTTTTACCAGGACCTACTGAGCTACAGATAAGGACAAATGAGAAACTTCACTCTGCTTTTATTGTTTTTTTCCAGGAAAAAGACAGAGATCATCTTTTGAAAGTGAGAGAACTTGGAGTTTCAAAGAGAAAGAGTCTGCGATAGTTATATTGTCAAGCAAGTTCAATTTTAATAGCAGAAATTTTGGACCAAGTCATCATAGTTCTCCACTATCTCTCACCAGTGTTTGGTGATATCGAACTACAAATGTAGAATGAAATACTGGGGAGAGATTCAATACTGAGTATTTGCTTATGGGCTTGGCAAAAGTCTACCATGAGATAGAACTTAGAGCAAACATAATGTGACATAATGTATAAGGGCCTCAACACACTAAACCATAAAGTTATTCTAAATATGGAAGTTCTTAATGTTTTTAAATAGCTACTAAAATATTTCCAGAAATTTGTACTGTAAAATTGACCAGATACACTTTCTTAATGGTGTGTTTAGTGTTCCATAATAACACTATTCTAGCTCTGTGAGATGCCTTATAGTTCATACAACACTTGCCTGTATATTATACCATTCGATTTTCTCAAGTCCCGACACAAGTCAGCTTGAGTCAGGATAAGGAATTCAGTTTATTTGACTTGCTTTCAACTTTGTCAATCATGAGTTTTCTTTTCCCCTACCATTTATAAGGACTTAGGAAAAGTTATGGTAACGTTATAAGAAGAGAGGAAAACAAACACTTCTTCATTTACTATGCATTTATTTATTTATTTATTTATTATTTTTTTAGTTTGCTTCTACCCATGTTTTGGTTCTCACTCTTTGCCTTCTGCCTAGCCATAAAAAACATGGGTTGTGCCTAAGGCTGTGGGTCACATAAGAATGACCTCTGCACTTACAAGCTTAATGAAAAGACTTTGTAACCTTGTTTCTCTTTGGGTCTGATAAAATTCTAGGCAGTTGCAGCAATATAATTAAACACAGTCAAAGTACTGAAGTTCAATCAAATGATTCAGCAAATTGTACTGAGTATCTTCTCTGTGCAAATACTGTAATATGTGCTTAAAATTTACATCACAGAGGAAATAAGAACTGTTCAGGGAAGAAGTATAGGTTTTACATGGTAGCAAGCTCAAGATGTGTGAGCAGATTGATATCTCTGTCAGAAAAGCTAATGTGCTCCTGGGCTGTGTTATAAGATGTCTGGCATATAGAGGAAAGATAGTGATAGACTGCTTGTTTCCCTTTATATTCCTAATATCTCTCCACATCACAGATGTGTTCACCAAGAGACTCTCAGAAAACATTAGATTTATCCAGAGGACAGTGTCCAAAGTGGTAGAGGGATTCAAAGCAATGTAATATCAGAAATGTTTGGAAGAACTAGTTGTATTTAGCCAGAAAATTGAATATGCATGGGCAGAAGAAAGGATTATCATTATTGTGTATGACTAACAGAGGAGAAAATGAAGGCCCTGTGTTGACCTTATAAGAGGCATACCTGGGTTCAGAATGAGTAAGATTACTTCATGAGAATTTAATTTACTATATATTAAAAGATAGACAACTACTTGGCAGGGGCTTCAACATTGGGCACAAGATTTCATTAAGATATATTTAAGGTCCTTTTCAAATTTGAGTCTGATTCTTCATGTATACTAATAATTTGTAAATCATAGTGTGATTATGTCTGTAGATAATATAAATAAAGCCCCACGGAAATAAAAAGATTTTTGGCGTAAGGAGTAATCTTCACAGAGTATGCACCATTTGAGTTGGATCTTGAATGGTAGGATTTTGGCTATAATAGTGGCCACCTCAAGCTAACAAATGACATAAGTGAGGATTGCAATCACCCACACTACAACTTATATATGAAAAGGTAGAATTTTCATTTTGCCTAAAATTTATTTCATCATCTTCATGAAATATCATTCACTAGTATAAAGGGGAAGGTAAATAATGTAGTTTTAGTCTAATCCAGGAATCTAGATTCAATCAGTATTTTAATCAGTATTTTATTTACCCCTTTAAAGTCCATCTTTTTAGGTAAGATCCTCAGTCTTTCAGGTTTTTACCTTTCCCCCTACATCTTATTTCAGATGGTATTCGGGAATATCAGGACAGGAGAACTTCCATTACTTTGAAGCACTGGGACAAAGGGTCACTGGATTTGAATAATGTCTTTTGCCTCCTCTGGCCTCTGTGGTGACATCCTTTGTATGCCTAATTGCTTCTGGCCTTTCACTTGAAGTTGGTGGCTAGAGAAACTCATGGTCTGTGTTTTTTTCAGTTTGATCAAGGCCTGGTAGCCATCTATAGGACTGACAAGTCTCATCTTTTTTTAATACTTTAGACATCCCTAGTCTAGAAGGTCCATTCTGCAGTTTTTCCTAAAGTATTACCTTGCATTTTAAAATCAGTCTTCACAGCAGGTTGACTAGATCTCAACTCAACTACCTTCTGAGTATACAGGAAATTTCAACAGTTCTGGAAAGTGAATTCCTGTCCTTCCTCTGCCTAACTATGATGCCTTGTTCAAGGTTACTTGAATGTGGTTCCCCCTTAGCCTGGCCAGATGATATCAACCTAAAGATCTAAGAACTAGGGCAGAAATTTCTCTGTCCTTAAGTTTTCCCATACCTATCTGGATATTTCTAAAGCTACAGTCCCTCATCCTACATTCTCAATGTTTGAGTGAGTAAAAACGTTGCTGGCTGCCATCCTTTAACACTTCTACCTCTTTTCCATTATTCTCTGAACCAAAAAGAATGTAATTTTCTCTACTTTACTTACCTCGTAGCCACCATCTTCCT
Organism: Ailuropoda melanoleuca; assembly: GCF_002007445.2. Taxonomy (NCBI): domain Eukaryota; kingdom Metazoa; phylum Chordata; class Mammalia; order Carnivora; family Ursidae; genus Ailuropoda; species Ailuropoda melanoleuca. The sequence continues at coordinate 64,402,859 of NC_048223.1, forward strand.
TACACCAATCTCTGGCCTAAGCCTTTATTGTAGACTGGGCTATTCTGTCTTCACTATGGAATAAACTATATCATTTTGACCAATAGGCCTAGTCTTGGTATGTTAAACCATAAACAAATCTATATTTTATCTTTTGACAATGCCTTGATGTGAAGCCTAACAATTTGCTTTAAAAAAAAAATCCTATGCTGAATGTCAAAAGTGAAATACTCTTTCTTTTGTATTTCTTATGTAATAATCTAAATCCTTAGTGGAAAGATACCTTGGATTGAATAGGTCTTATACCCAGAAAATCACATTAATATTTCTTAAAACATTATCCCCTTTTCCCATTATACAAATATTCTGGCCTACAAATCTGATCATGCTAACTTCCCATTCAAAGCCTTTCAATAATTTCCTGTTCCTTTTAAATAATCTTTTTAAAGGCTTTCCTGACTAACCAGACAAGGTTAGGACCCCTGTGTGTGCTTCACAAGTTCCCATGATTCCTCTTTGGTAACACTCATTATAATTTTCCTTTTTCAATGTTGCTGTTTCCTAACAGATTTGAACTCAAAATTTCCAACATTTAGCATATTGTCCATGGACACAGTAGGTGTTTAACAAATATCTGTGTGAATTATAGCTTTAAATATATGAGTTATATTTCTCATGTGTAAATCAATAAATTGGTAATCTAGTTTACAGAGTTCCTTTTGAAATTTGTAAATGTGATACTACTCTGAAAGATGAACCCACCATAGCTCAGCTGACAATATCAATTTCTATTCCTCCAGAGCCAGGTTTTAGAACACAGAAAATTCACCAATAAGTGCCATCTTGTCATATTTCTTGACAAGTAATAATTTATCCTCTCCTTGGGGACACCCCTACCTTGACACAAGAATTCTCTCAAACTATAAGAAGGAGATCCATCTTCATTAATACGTAAGTTGATAATGAGGACATTTCCCTTTAAGATACCCAATTATCTTCCACAGATTTTTATCAACTTGCAGTTGTGCCAAGTTTTCTCACAGGCTTATTTTACCTTAAGCTGGTCCTTCTGTTTTATGAGGCTTCAATTAACTAGATTTAGTCATGTTATGGCTAGAAGGATGTGACTAGAAAGGGTAGCATATAGCAATCTGTATGTAAATTGCTGCTTTATTGGATAACATTTATGTTTTAAATTGGAAAATCAATAAAAAAGGAACTTTAATTTCCAACAAGCATATACACTAAAAAAAGGAGAGTGGGGCAGCCACTATTTTGATTCTAAGATAGCAACACGACTAAAAACTATTCCAAAAAAGCAAATGGCAAGCGAGGTCAATAGGCTGTGACCTATATCTGCCTTATTTTTAAAAACATTTTCACCTCCACTAAGCGCATTGCAAAATATTAAGTGTCATTAAAAAGAATGGGCAAATTAAAGGTAAGTTGAGGAAGCACATTTTTCATTAGAAAAGGATCTTTCATACCCATGAAGTCAGGTACTGTTTTTCCCCCCTTCGCTGGCGCCCAGAACAGTGCCCCACACAGAGTAAACATTTAATACTTATATGTTGAATGAATGAATGAATGAATGAATGAATGAATGAATGAAGCAAACTAGGTTGCGAAGGCTGAAAGATTAGTGGCTGTCAGCCCCGAAGCACACGTGCTGCTTTTCCAGCAGGCTGGCTGGCATCTCCTCATTCCCTCACCTTTGTGGGAGTTCTGAGTCCCCACGTTTGCCCCTCCTTCGGGTTGACCAAAATTCTGTCCGTACACACTGCCACTCCTCAATTAATCCACTCATCTCTCACAGAGACGCAGCAGTTTCCGAGGAATGCCTGGCTGAGCAAGCAGGGCCTGGAGGGGAGTAGCTCGAGATCTTGACGGGGAGGCAGCCTAGGGGCTCGAACACAAGGATACAAAGGATCTGGATCCATATTTTTCCAGTCCTTCATAAAAACCAATCTGCTTCTTCTCACCTCCCCGTGCAGACTCCCCAGTGCCAACCTGGGTCCCACTGACCCTGTGACGAGGGAAAGGGCTCCAAACAACCCTCACCAGAAGAGAGGGCGACGCCAGCGCTCCACACCCCCAACCGCCCGCCCTTTCCGGGAGCTCAGGCGGTCCGACACTTCGCGCGGGGGTTGCGGGGGCTGAGGCGCGAGGGCAGCAGGGGGCGCGTGCGCGTGGAAGGGCGGGGAAGGAGGAGCGCCGAGCGCCAGCAGGTGGGCGCGTCCTCTCACGCGCGTGCGCGCGCGCCGCGCCTTCTCCCTCACGTTCCCCGCGCGACGCGTCCCCTCCCCGCCGGGAGCGCGCGCCTCCTGCTCTCGCGCCAGGTCCTTCTCGGTCTCTCCGAGGCTCACACTCCCCGGAGCTCCTGCCACGGCCGTCGTCTCGGCCGCGGCTCTGTAGCGCGGAGGCTCAGCCTCGGCCCCTCGGAGCCGCGTCCCAGGCCTCCTGTCCCCCTTCTTCCGCCAGTCCCTACCCTTTCCCGCCCTTCTCTCCCACCCGTCCACCGAGAGAGCCTGGATACGAAGCAGGCGGGCTTGAGAAGGGAGTTGGAAAAATGGAGGTGCCGCGTCTGGATCATACCCTCAACAGCCCCACCAGCCCCTGTGAGGAGGTGATCAAAAACCTCAGCCTGGAGGCCATTCAACTGTGCGACCGGGACGGTAAGAGCGACGGGGGCTGTGAGGAAAGGGGCCGAGCCCGCGGCCAGGCGCCGCGGCCGCCCCGACTCTGCCGACCCTGCTCGCCCGGGCATCAGGGTCTTTTGTTGTCCCCCCATACAAATAAACACAGGTGGGGCTCCTCTCCGCTCATCCGCCCTCCCCTCAGACGCTAGAAACAAAAGGACCCCAGGGCTCGCTTGTTGGCGTGGAAAGTCGCGTTAGTCTTTGGCCGCGGCGCCCCTCGCGGTCCTCGCCGGCTTGGCCCAGAGCGGAGGAGCTGCCCGGGCGAGGGCGCCGTTCCCGCCTGCCGCTCTTGCCCCGGACGAGGCGTTTCCGGTCGTGCCGCAGTCCCGGTTTCCAGGGTCTACCCGAACCGAAGGGGAAATGCCCTCTGGGTGTTTCTAGTACCTCTTCCTTCCCTTTCCTTCCCCTCTCCACCAGCGCACGCTAGTTAGCATTCTCAGCCCAGAAACTTATCATTTCCTTTTTTAAACCTCCCCTCTTAAGACCCCCCAAATTCATTAGTCTTTTTATGCTCTCCAATAGGGTTTTGACGGTTTTTTTCAGTGAAGGGGCGCGGGGGGAAAAAGTGCGTTTCAGCACCAAGGACAGCCACAGGCTTCGTGTTTGGGGCTGTGATTCAGAAACTGTCAAAAATCTGTGAGTGGCCTAATATATCTGCTTTAGTACAGAATATGTGGCGAGTACTCACCATTGTGTCTTGATATTATATAGCTTATTCTATTGTGAAAGTTGGCAGTCTCCTAAAGAAGGAAGTGATTGAACACAGGTTTGACCATGAAAGAGATAAGCTAGTACTGTGTGCAGTACGAGTAGCTTGTAGTGCTTCTGTGTTATTTGGAGTAGTTGAAGAGTCAGTGCTATTTCAGTGATGTGGAATAAAACTTCATTTGTAAAAGAGTCATCTGATTAGTAGTTGATTGGCCAAATAATTGTAAAATTGAACATCTGAAGAAGAAAAAACAATTTGCATGTTGTTAAGATGACCGGGAATACTTTTGGCTATAAATGGAATCAGTGATTAACAGTGTATGGAGACGATGATTTAAGAATATTTTTTAGCCAAGGTTATGTAGAAATACTACTGTGTTCACAATAAGGCCATAAAATTTATTAGTATATTATCCAAACAGAGGGCAGAGGTCTTGTTTCTAAAGTCATTTAAATGATAACTTGGTTAGGCGTTGCTATACAGTATAGTTTAGGTCAACTGCACACTGAATTTCTGTTTACTAATAAATTTAGGACACAGAATAATTGACCTTTGAAGCCAAAGCCACTTTAAATAATTTCTGGAAAAGGTATAGTATTGATAAATAAATACTCTTGGAAACGCTGTTTATAATTCCTTTATCCTTAGGTCGCCATAGTAATAGGTGCACATATTTATGGCATCTAAAAAAAAAAGTAATCGTTTGGCATTCCATATATAAACTTGCATTATTAGACTAGAGAGATTATTTTTAATATATCACGTAGGAAATTGCATGGGTCTTAGTTTATGCTTTTGTGAGATGACTTTTTCTGGTGTTACCATTATAAATGTTTTGATTTTCCTAGATTGGTTTGACAGAAAACCAAGAATCTAGTAAAAGTAGATTTCATTTTCATTTACTTCAGTGATTTATCAAAAGCTTATTACTGTAGTTATTGGAAATAGGTGATTCATAGTTACTCCTCAGAACCCTGTAATCTTAATACTTAAAATTGCATTTACCACATTTTCAAAGATATTAGGGAAAATAAAGTTGTTTTTCCTTTTTATGAAGTTTACAGAATTAACAGTAACAAAAACGAGCACTGCATTTATGTGGTCTCTTCTTGTAGAGTAGTAGCTATTTTATCTTGGTAATATTTTTTAGTTGTTTCAGTTCACATTATGAATCCTGCAAAATGAAGAAATTATGTAACATTTAATAGTGGGTTCTGGCACTTAGCAATATCTATGAAAATTACTTATTTGCAGACTTCTAATGATTCAACATAGATTAATAGGGTTAGATTAATAGGGTTTCGTTTTATAAAATATATCTACAAAGAGCTAACTCTTCTATTAAAAGTATGTAAAAATTAGGAATAGCTTGTGTAGAGATGTTATTAAATGTCTAACTTTTTATTTTGTGACTCTACATGTCAATTCCAAAATATATAGGTCTTATTTTTTTTTTGCAGAACAATTAAAAAATGTAGCATTAAGTTTGTCAAGCAGACCTTATTTATCATAATCTTATATTGAGAAATATTCAGCTAGATATTATTTACTCCCTTCACTTCCTCTCAGGTCACATTATTTTACTTCTGTAAATATGTTACAGAAAGATTAGGATGTGGCAGAAGATCTGTTATATGCTTGAGTACATAAAAAGTGCTAAATTTTCATGATTTTATGATCATAGAAATACATTTATTTTGTTTGCTCTTTACTTTATTCTACTATTAATCTGGTATTGGAAAAATATGAGCACAAATTTCTGGGAAGTAGATAAAATAAAATAGGAGAAAATATAATATTGTTGTTAAATATATGTTTTCTTTTACTCTTTCCACTTATAGATGTTTTTAATTTTATAATGTTTTATATATTTCATCAACTAAGAGTTATAGCTGCTGGTAAACTGTATGTCTTTCTTATGTTTCCTTGGCTCTTGTATGGTGTTTTTTTTTTCACTTGCTGTTTTCTTATAAATTAATCCATGTACATAATTAGCAATAATTCACAATGTTTCCTTTTTTTCATAGTTTCTCCAAGTATTTAACAGTTGGAGGAATTTGGAATAGAATCCAAGCGGTCATATAATTGGATTTTTTAATTAAGAGGGTTCTTCTACACACGTTATTTCATATGTACTTTTATCCTAGGCATGTGTGCTTTAGTTGCTAGTATATGGTCTCTGCCTATGTGTTACTTGTAGTTCAAAATGAGGATTCTGGATAGACTTCTATTAGGAAACCTCTGAAGATGTGCTGTAGATCTTGTACTTTCTGTGATCTCTGTTTCAAGTAGAAGAGTATTTCTGTTCCTCCATCTCTGCTGTGTATCCTCAAGTTGCATATATGATCTACTTTAATTGTAGATTTTCCAAAGAAGTTTAAGGAAAAAAAAACATTAATTGCTCATCAGGAACCATTGATAATATGGGAACCCATTTCCAGTTTGTTTCTTCATATAGACACTTCAGACCGTAATTGACCTGTGACAAGACAGAACAGCACCCAACCCCACACACAGAATTCTACATTACTTCTATTTCTCTTCATTTTTCTTAAAATCATATATAGCTTTCTTGATATATAAAGCTTTCTTGATATGTTTCTTGATATATAAAGCTTTCTTTCCTTGCTGAAAGGGAAAGATTTATGTGTATGTTGTTTTACATGCATCCAAGCTCCCTGCACTCTTGTTATAATAGCACGGAAGAAAATACAAAATTAGTTTGTTGTATAGCACTTAAATCCACCCCCAAGGCTTCCTGCGTTTAACAAGTATTATTACCATGATTATTTTATGACTGCCTAGATACGATTTATGGAGTTTATGATGCTACTCAGCAAGGAAATAAATTTTAAGGAAATTGCAGAGAGAACCTGACAGATTTCCGTGTCTTTGTGTCTAACAATAGTTTTATGAGGGAAAAGAAAAAAAGGTTTTCTCTTTTTTACATATTTAAAAAAGATAAATTCCTTTTAATTTTGACTTTATCATATCTACTTAAATTATAAATCAGTTGTGACTTTTTTACGCTTATTGATATGTGAATTAAACAAATTTTAACTTTGGAAGTGTAACACAGAAATGCTTATTAGTTAGCACAGTGCTGTATTAGATATATTACGTTAGGCAAATTACTTAACCTGTTTTTAGCTTTAAGCTTTCTCATGTAAAATGGGTATAATAATATCAATCCTATAGGGTTTTTAAAATAATTACATGAAGTATTTTCTATCATTTCTTATAATTCTTGACACAAAATAGAGAATAATTATTGTAAATGGACTATTATTCTCCACATACCTTCTTGAGTTCAACTACTGTTTTTTCTTTTTTTTTTTTTTTGTCCAATGTTTAGATCTTTGTTTTTCATTTCAGTTGTGTTTTGTTTACTTAGTAAATCCTTCTTATGTCACTTCAACGTCATCAGTAGACAATGGAAACTGTAAATTCTGAATTAAAAAAAAATAGTTAACTTTAAAATCACAGTTACAGTCTCTATCTTTTGCTTATATTTACCTATCCCATCAGTAATATCCTTGTCAGCCTTAATCCTAAAAGCTCTTTTCAGCTTCTACTTCAAACCTGCTGTTTGGTGCATTTCATGTGTCTTGTGACCTTGATATCTGCTTTGGGTGGTCATTTGTATCAGAACCTTCTGTTCTTGATTTAACATTATTTTTCTTTATGATTTTTTTTCTAAGGATTGATATGTACCAGCACATGTGACCTCAGGATACATTTCTTTGACCCAGATATGACTATAAAGATGCTGTAAATTTTTACTTAGTGAGTATGGAACACAACAAAAATAAAAGAAAAGCTCAAACAAGCAAAAAGCTTTAAAGTCATCAGATTATGTTAAACCAATTCATATTCTTGGTGGGGGTTCTAATTCATTCCCAGAGAAGATGAAGTTATTAGAGTAAAAGTCACATCAAAGGATATGTGACCAGACTCCCTCCAGTGGTAGAATAACTGATAATAAGTAGTAACACTGGCAACTTGCTTCGTTGCCTAGGTAAGCCAGTCAGAAATTCACTCTATAGAACACTATCTAGACAACTTCTAAGTTACTTGGTTTCTCACTGCTGATATTCCCCCTCAGGTAGGCCCAATCATGATCTTTCCTTAACTTTATGTGAGTAGAGTTAATTGATTATTTTTATATATTATCTTGGACTTCAGAGATAACAGCAGCTATATCAATTTCTGCAGTAAGGATAATCCTTCTAGTTTCTGATTTTCCTTCTGTGCCCTGAGTAAGTGCATTTTAGTTTTTCCTTACAGCATTTGCCTCTTTCTTGGGTTTATTTTCCACTTCTGTTAAATTTCTCTGTGAGAATCTTTTTACTGTTATTTAAATTCTGTTTTTACTATTTTAAAGCATTTGCCTTACTCTTTACTACCTTTTAACATATTTTATTATTACACAGTGGTTAAATTGTCTTTTTAAGCAGTCTGTATTTTACACCCATACATATGAGAAGTAAAATCAGTATTTGTGGAAGACTTCTAGTAGAAATGTGTAGTAACACTGAAGAGTTTTCAACAGGAAAAAATGGGTAGGCAGTATCAACATGTTCTGTTTATGGAAAGATAATGAGTGGCAAGCGTGGAAAAGAAATCCAAAAATAATTACAAACTTTGTGATTGAATTTTCAAGCAATATGAAAAGTGATAAGGAATAATTTTAGGATTTTAAGTCTGGGAGATCAGAAATAAAGTAAAAGGAACATTTATATTAAGACATTTGGAATCTGACAGTAAAAGACTTCCTTGGAAACTGAAACATTTAGCAATTCCTCTTACGTTCTGGGGAAAAGAGTTCTAGAATGATAAAGAGAATTGTTTATAGAACTATATATTCCACTGGGGATACTAGAACTTGAGTGGAAAAGGGAAGATTAGGGTTTAACTTCAGTTTTAGAGTGATTAGCTTCTGATCAGCTTTGTTTCTCACCCCTTAAAGGAAAAGAGTGATTACGTGCTGGAGAAGGCCAGCTTTGAACCCTAAAGATGAAATAAATCTATGTTCAGGTTTGTTAAAAAAAAAGGTAGGCAAGATCTCAGGATTTTGAAGTTATTGCATAGATGTGGGTTGAACAAAAAGCATCATAACTCCGAATTGTAATAGTTTTGTAGTTCAGTAGGTTTGTAGTTCATTTTAAAAGGGCTTTTCTGTGGAGATTTTTGCTTATTATATGCTGTTTGTCGTAGTGGTTGTGGCAACTAGTGTAAATAAATCTGTCTTTTTGTTTTCTATAGCCTGTGGGAGTGTTGCTATCTAATAATAGTATGAAAAGCTTATAGCTCTCCTAGACATATGCCATTAAAGACAAAGCACAAACATTTTTTCAATATACTTACTTCGATTTTCTTGAAAAATAGTCTTTTATAAACTTGCATGTTGGTGAATCTGTCAGTTTTTAAAATTTTAAAAGCTGATGATAAATGCAAACAAGAATGACAATTTTTTTAGTATTACTAAATGATAGGTTCTTAATGATTGATTTTATAGTTATACCTATGATATAGAAGAGACATCAGCAAGTTACAGTCCTTGGGCCAAATTGAAAACCTGCTGCCAGTTTTTCTAAGTAAAATTTTATTGGAACAGAACCATGACCATTTGTTTATATATTGTCTGTAGCTGCTTTCTTGCTACAAAGTCTGAGTAGCTGTGACAGTAGACCATATAGCTTACAAACCTTAAAATATTTATTATCTGGTCTCTTACAGGAAGCGTTTGCCAACTTCTATTGTAAAGGATTGAGAAAATAAATTAATCTTTACTAAAGATTAATAAATTAATCTTGAAAATATTGAAAGAAGAGTTTCTGAAAAAATTGTATAATCATTCTGTTTCTATATATTACTGGGTTTTGAGATACTGCAGGTCAGGCAGAGAGCTGTAGAAAGCTGGCTAGCTCTGTATGGAGTCAGTCAAAGATGACTTCGGGTCTGATAGGCAGTGAAAGAAACAAGCCCTGATTTTAACTTAAAATCTAGTTTTCATATAAATAACTTTAGAAAGAAATACTAGTTATGCATTAGTATTTCCAGATACAGTTATAATTCTATCAATAGATAGGTTTTAAAGTGTCAAAGATGATGATGTGAACTTTGAGAAATATGGGTAGTTATGATACATAATACAACAGTTTGTGTATATATCATATTCTTCCTTGTAAACCAAATTCTCATTGAAAAAGAGTCAAGGTTCTTTTTTTTGAGTCAAGTCTTATTTTTCTGTCTTCCATAGTCTAATGTTGTGCTTCTCAATCTATCTGTATTTTGCTTTTTTTCAATATTTAATCTGTCACTGGCTGATACTTCACAAAAATATAATAAAATGAATAATTAGAAAAATGAAATTTAAAAGATCCTAAAAGATTCAACAAACATGACAATCTCTGTCAAATTCCTATAAAAAGTTTCCAAATTCTTAATTCTACTTTTTATATTATCTCACCAGAGCCTGGTAGTTTCCCGACCAAACTTTGAGTATAATGGCTGGAAGATAGTGCCATTCTATTTTTATTCAGTAATTAATTTTTAGGTACTAAACTTAATCAGTTTGATTGTTTCTTTTTGTTCTTTTACTTGCATGTAATTTTTCTATTTATTAATGCATGTATTCCAACTTTAGGGTCTGTGTTAAGAACAGGAAAAAAAAAGGATCCAAGAATGAATGTAACTTGGATCATTACGTTTAAAGGATTTGCTGGCATTTAGGGAGACAATCAATTTAAATAGATAAATATAATAACGTGATAATATTATAATAGAGTGTAGAAGAGAAAGTAGTTAGTTCTGTCTTAAGTCTCTCGATGGCTTTACAGAGGAAGCAACATTTTTTTCTGTATATTAAAAGAAAGAGAAAAATTTGCCAGGAGAAGTGGGATAAGGGCATTTCTGGTTGAGATAAGAGCATATATAAAGGCATAAATTCATGCATGTTCTAGCAATACATAGCATTTAGTATTGATGGAAAAAAGGTGTTCCTTGTGGGAAAATAAGCTGAAATCTAGTTAGGGCTAACTAGTTTATGCCATGATTAGGAGTTTGGATTTATCTTGTTTGGATTTATCTTGTTTTAATCTTATTAATAGATTTCAAACTTTCTAATTTTTAGAGAACCTTGCTTTTATTTATTTTATTTTTTTAAATTTTTTTGAGAACCTTGTTTTTATTATTTTATTGTTATTGTTATTTTTAAAGATTTTATTTATTTATTTGACAGAGAGAGACAGCCAGCGAGAGAGGGAACACAAGCAGGGGGAGTGGGAGAGGAAGAAGCCGACTCCTAGCAGAGGAGCCTGATGTGGGGCTCGATCCCAGAAGGCCGGGATCACGCCCTGAGCCGAAGGCAGACGCTTAGCGACTGTGCCACCCAGGCACCCGAGAACCTTGTTTTTAAAACATTTTGCAGAACTCTAACGAGTAAAAGTAGCTTTTAATTAGTGTACATCTATCCTGTAATTTCAAACTTAACAGCATTTTTCCAGTAAAGTCAGTCAATGAGTATAGTGAGGAATTAAACTCAGTGGTTATACTTGAAGTTGCTATTTTATATCAGCCTCAACCTCTACTTTATTTCTGTATTTTATTTTTATTGTATTATACCTAGGAAATTCCGGTTCACACAAATAAGTAGTGACAATTGCTAATGTTTTTAATTAAGCTCATTTTGCTTTCTCAGGATACTCTTCAAATAAACTGATTTAGACTTAAATAGATTTTTTTTTTCAAGTGGAATCAAAGAGTAAGTATTCCTTTTGGAGGGAGGTGATGGACTCTGTTCATCAGTCAGTTCATTTTTTTCATTGTTCAGTGAGAAAATAATGTATCTTGTAATATTCTGAGGTATTTTTGGTAACTTTTTTTAAAGCTCATACCTTTGTGCTGATCGCTTAAAATTTCAGAGCAGTTAAATTTATTTTACTTGCATGATTAATCTTGACTGTAAGGATCAGTTTTATTACTGACACTTTATCTGCATTTATAAGCTTGGTAACATTGTGACTGTATTATCAAATTGAGTTTCTTCAGCTTATTAAAAAGCTAGATAATCAAATTAATTTGCCTATTATATTTGAAAGATGTTTATCACAGGGTTTTTTCCTTTTCTATTGAAGTATAGTTGAAACACAATGTTACAGTAGTTTCAGGTGAAAAACGTAGTGATTCCAAAACTCTTTGCTTTATGCTATGCTCACCACAAACGTGCCTACCATCTGTCACCATACAATGCTATTACAATACTGTTGACTGTATACTCTTTGCTGTACCTTTCATACCCGTGACATTCATTTCATAACTCGAATCCTGAACCTCCCACTCCCCTTACCCATTTTGCCTATTCCTACACTCTCTTCCCCTCTGGCAACCATCAGTCCTCTGTATTTGTGGTTCTGTTTCTGCTTTTCGTTTGTTTATTCATTTGTTTTGTTTTTTAAATTCTGCATATGAGTAAAATCATATAGTATTTGCCTTTCTCTGATTTATTTCATTGAGTATTATATCCTCTAGATTCATCCATGGTGTAGCAAATGGCAAGATCTCTTTTTTTTTTTTATGGCTGAGTAATATTCATATGTATATACCACATCTTTGCCCATTCATCTATTGATTGACACTTAGGTTGCTTCCGTATCTTGTCTATTATAAATAATGCTACAGTAAACATAGGTGTGCATATATCTTTGAGACAGTGTTTTTGCTTTCTTTGGGTAAATACCCAGTAGTGGAATTACTGGACTGTATGGTATTTCTATTTTAAATCTTTATCAAAGTGTTTTTATATTAATGAAGTATTTCTTGTTTCTTTTGAAGCATTTATATCTTTTTTCAGGTGAGCTGCCTAAGTTTGGTATGAAAAATGAATTTTGAAATTTTCCATTCATGGTATTATAATTAGCTCAAAAAAAACCCATTCAACTTAAATGTTGGTCTATATATGATTACTTAAAACTATTTTGAAATATCTTAATATCCAATTCTTATTAGGAGAAATTTTGACTTAATGAAGCTGGCAATAGCTTTTATAGGAGCTACCGCTCCTGAAATTTAAAAAATTTTTTCCACTTTCCTTAATATAGTTATCTCAGTATTTCTGACAATTAGTTGATGATGAGTTAAAAAACTTAGACATTAAAATTTTCTTCTCCACTGTGTGTTGTTTTATCATTCTTAAATTTATCTGTTTGAAAAACTTCTACAAAAGTAAATGGAGAAATCTGTCACATTCATATTCTCATCCCCTTAAATTGGAAGGATTTTACATAGCCTCAACATTTGAATTAATTAACTATTTGTGATGGGTAATTTTTATTCTCTTATTTTCAGACATGTACCAATGTTTTATTTCAGTTTTTTGATAACAGTTTACTAATTTAACATATTTGTTGCAATGTCAGAAATGTCAGAAAAAAGCTAAAGTAAAATTCTTTTGGCTGTGATTAAACTGGAAGTGAGAGATACAAGAAAGGAACTGTTGCTGATGGCTCAATTTGCTAAATTGGGAGCTGGGTGTATTTTGACGAGTAAATAAAGTTTGTTGTTTGGAGGGAATGTGAAGAAGTAGCCTTGATAACAAGCTATTAAATAAAGCCTTTTCTCTACAAATTAGGTTTCAGATGCCTGTGCAATACCTAGATGGAAATGACCAGAAGATTGTTAGAAATGTCCATCTGTGTCTCAAACAGGGACTTTGAGGATAAAGATGGTTTTCTGGGTTTTTGTTTCTCCTTTGTCCGGTTTTCTTTACTTCATCCTCCAGTCAGTCCTTTAGACCCATGTCAAATTGCTGAACTGCTCATTAGAGTTAAATAAATTTGAATGCTGGTCTCTTTTATTTGTGGTGTCTAAAAAGAGCATTTGAAAATTAATTTATTTTGATATAATTAAATTTGGCTTGGGTGTGGTTATTTGAGGCAATTAACATGGAAAAAATACAATTGGCCTTAATTCTGTACTTGATAAATTTCTCTCCCTTATTTTGACTAGAGAGGGAATTAAGTGTATGATAATCTGTGTTTATTGTAGAAATATACTAGATTAATTTTTCCCTCTTTGGCAACATAGTCTGCAGTGCATAAAATAAACGAACTGTTGGAATTCAAATTAGCAGAAAAATAATGACATTGGAGTCCAAAGAAAAACTAAAATCTTCACCAAAGTTATTTCCAAGGATTTCATAGTGAATGTATATTTCCAAGATTTTCTTTGATTTGAATCCACTAATTTTAATGTTTTCTAGGGTTTTTATAGAATGGCTAGCCTAAGTAGGACATAGTCTTTCTTACACTTAATTTATGTGTGGGCTCTTTGTTTGTTTGCAGATTCTTTGTGTTTAAGCTTAGATAAGTCTTCCTTTTAAATAAATACAGTTTTTGTGCAACTTTTCAAGGCTGAGTGTTTGAGCCTATTTATATATTGTCCTTTTCTGGTGCAGTTCACTATATCACACTATTTCTGTGAGGCTTGATATGGCTTTTTTGGTAGTTATTTTTAGTGATTTAAAAAAAATAGGGAAAACCTAATGACCCTAATGACTGAAAAACAGTGGTTCTGGAATTTGCTGTTTATGCTACTTGTTTTGCTAAAAGCTTTACTCATTCAAATTCTAGTAATATAATTTACAGTAATAAAATTCAAGGTTGAAATAGTGGTAAACATTCCAAATACAATCTAACCACCTCTACCAGAATTTTTATTCTGCTCCATATATTGTAGAAGTATATCTTCTTCTATATAAATATTTCTGAGATCTTCACAAATATTCCTGAAAGCGTCCTATGATCAATAATGAACTTTTTCTTCACTGTACTTCATAATCATTTGAAGATTTTTTTCATTTTTTTCTGTAGTATTAATACTTTACAATTTTAGTTTTGTGACATATAGAGTCCTTTTGGTTTCATTATAATGTATTAATATTTCAATGAAAATCTTAAATATATTTCCCTGGATATATGCATGATGCTATTTAGCACAAATAATGGATGTGTGTGTGTTTACTTAATTTCATTGCATTTTAAAATGTAGATATGCTGACATGAAATCTAAACTTACAAAACGCATTAATCAGGGAATAATTATTTTCCCTACCATAGTGTTTCTCTGTCATTTCTCTAGTATTCTTGTTTCCTGCAGAAGTATTTGCCAGAAAGGCAAAATGGCACTGAAATGTAATACCAAATAAATTGTTTTAAATAATGGTGTCTTAAATTATCTATGAAATTTTTATGAGGGGAAGTATGTAGTAGACACTAGAAATTCAAAGATTTTTAGCTTCATCTTTTTACATGCCATTTCAAATGTAGCTAAATTGTAATTGTGCTGACAGATTTCAAAAGTACACTTAGAATGTTGCACCTGTATCATTTACCTAAGAGTTTGCAAACTTGTTGTCCAGCTTTCTATCAACATTTCTTTATTTTTTTTTCCTTTACTTTGAGCACACAGAACTTTTCTGAAATGTTAAAACACTGTTTTTAAGTAAAACATAACTCTTTTTTTTTTTTTTAAGATTTTATTTATTTATTTATTTGACAGAGATAGAGACAGCCAGCGAGAGAGGGAACACAAGCAGGGAGAGCGGGAGAGGAAGAAGCAGGCTCATAGCAGAGGAGCCTGATGTGGGGCTCGATCCCATAACGCTGGGATCACGCCCTGAGCCGAAGGCAGACGCTTAACCGCTGTGCCACCCAGGCGCCCCTAAGTAAAACATAACTCTTAAGAAAGCTAAGTGTGGTAGTGTAAGAAAACAGAAAGGAGCAAAAAGATTTTACCCAGAATAGTTTTTGTCAGATAAAAAAGTAGTTTTGTAAAACATTTGCATTGAGTAATGGTATTATACTAACAATATAAGGTATCATAATTTATTTTGGTGGCAGAATTTAATTGCTTTTAAAATGACTTTATTGTCTTGTATTATCACTGAGGGTCTGAAAACAGCTTACTTTCATTTTTCTGTAGTACTGTACTACTTTTTATGGGGAAATTATATTCTTTTATAATTCAAGAACTTTCAAAGTGTTATGTAAATGCCATCAGTATATTGTGTATGAATCCCAGTGGGCAATAGGATAATCAATTAAGCCATGGAAGAAAGTAATAAAACTTCTATTAATATTTTATCTCAGCTAAAATAAGAAAAAAATAAGTGATTAATCTTTACATGTATAGATTAATATCAGGTATATCAAACTATCATGTATACTGAATGTGCATGAGGTACCTGTATATAACTGGTATATGGAATTGAGAAGTGAACAATATTAGTGTTTCATAATACACCTGTTGATGTACTTTCTCCATTCTTATGTACCCATTCTTTTGTGATATATTTTCCAACTGTGACAACTCTCTAAACTAGATATCTAAATCGGATTTAGAGCTGGTTGTTTAAATTGCTATATCATAAAATGTTGAGCAAGATTCTCAAGAGCACATAGTCATATATATCTTTTAGTAATAAGTAAAAATAAATTAAAGTATTGCATATTTTATCAGTTTGTTTCTATTTTTTCCATAGCATATTAGTTTGGTAGTATGTGTATATAATTTCTAAAGAATTGATTGCACTTATATACACACTCAGCATTTTTTTATATAGGGGCACCAGATCAAATTTTAACAAAAAATTTTTATTCATTCTATTTTACATATCTTGCTTTATACAAGACATATCTGAAATAAATGAATCCACCCAACATTCAAAGGTGAATATTATGATTATAACACATAATTATATACCCTTTCCTTATCATCAAAAACAATTTCTTAAATATATTTTTATTGAGGTATAAATGACAATGTTATAATTAGTTTCAGGTATACAAGGTAATGATTTGATATTTGTATGTATTGCAGAATGATGGCCACAATAAATCCAGTTAACGTCCATCACCATACATAGTTATACATTTTTTTTTCTCCTGATGAGAAATTTCAAGATCCACACTCCTAGCTACTTTCAAATATGCAGTATAGTATTATTAACTGTAGTCACCAAGATGAATATTCCATTCCATGACTTACTCATTTTGTAACTGGAAATTTATACTTTTTGGTTCCCTTTACCCATTTTGCCACCCCCATCCCATCCCACCCCACTGCCTCAGACAACCACCGATCTGTTCTCTATATCCATGAGCTCATTTTTTGTTTTTGTTTTTTAGATTCTACATGTAAGTCATTTGTCTTTTTCTGTCTGACTTCACTTACAGTAATGCCTTCAATGTCCATCCATGTTGCCAACAATGGCAAGATTTCAATTTTTTATGGCTGAATGATATTCCATAAGTATACCACATTTTGTTTATCCTTTAGGTTTCCAAGTCTTGGCTATCATAAATAATGCTGCAGTGAACATGGAGGAACAATATCTTTTTGAATTAGTGTTTTTGTTTCTTCAGATGAATTCCCAGAAGTAGAATTGCTGGATTATATGGTACTTCTATTTTTAATTTTTCTGGGAACCTCCGTACTGTTTTCCGTAGTGATTTCACCAATTTACATTCCCACCAACAGTGCCCAAGTGTTCCCTTTTCTCCAAATCCTTGCCAACACTTGTTATTTTTTGTCTTTTTGATAATAGCTATTTAGCAGATGTGAAGTAATATCTTTTTATATTTGATTTGCATTTCCCTGATTAGTAATGTTGAGCATCTTTTCATGTGTCTGTTGGCCACCTGTATACTTTTTTGAAAAATGTCTATTCAGATATTCTGCTCAGTTTTAAGCATATTGTTTTTTGCTATTGTGTGGGTTTTTATTTATTTTGGATGTTAACCCTTTATCAGATACCTGGTTTGCAAACATTTTCTTTCATTCTAGGTTCTGTTTTTTGTTATGGATTTTCTTTGCTGTGCAGAATCTTTTAGTTTGATGTAGTCTCATTTGTTTATTTTTGCTTTTGTTGCCTTTCCTTTTAGTGTCAAATGCAAAAAAATTTTTGCCAAGACCAATGCCTATGTTTTCTTTAGAGTTTTATGGTTTCAGGTCTTACATTCGAGTATTTAATCCTTTTTGAATTAATTTTTGTGTATGATGTAAGATGATGATCTAGTTTCATTGTTTTGCATGTGGCTATCCCAATTTTTCCAACGCCATTTATTAAAGAGGCTGTCTTTTCCCTGTTGTATATTCTTGGCTCCTTTGTCACAAATTAATTGACATATATGTGTAGGTTTATTTCTGGGCTCTCTGTTCTGTTCTATTGATATATGTGTTTGCGTTTGTGCCAATGCCATATTGTTTTGATTATAGCTTTGAAATATAGTTTGAAATCAGGAAGTGTGATGCCTCCAGCTTTGTTCTTTATCAAGATTGCTTTGGTTATTTGGGATCCTTTTTGGTTCCATGCAAATTTAAGAATCATTTGTTCTATTTCTGTAAAAATGCCGTTGGAATTTTGATAAGGATTACATTGAATCTACAGATTGCTCTGAGTAATACGAACATTTTAACAATTTTAAGTCTTTCAATCCATGAGCATAGAAAATCTTTCCGTTTATTTGTGTCTTCAGTTTCTTTCATTAATGTTTTATAAAATTCAACATAAGATACTTTACCTTCATGGTTAAGTTTATTTCTAGGTATTTTATTCTTTTTGAGGCAATTGTATCTTAATTCTTAATTTCTCTTTCTGTTAGCTTGTTATTAGTGTATAGAAATGCAATCTAGGGGCACCTGGGTGGCACAGCGGTTAAACGTCTGCCTTCGGCTCAGGGCGTGATCCTGGTGTGATGGGATCGAGCCCCACATCAGGCTCCTCTGCTGAGCCTGCTTCTTCCTCTCCCACTTCCCCTGCTTGTGTTCCCTCTCTCACTGGCTGTCTCTATCTCTGTCGAATAAATAAATAAAATCTTTAAAAAAAAAAAAAAAAAGAAATGCAATCTAGCATTTTCTATGTCATGTCACCTGAAAATAGTGACAGTTTTACTTCTTCCTTTCCATTTTAGATCTTTTTTCTTTTTCTTGACTAATTGCTCTTGATAGGCCTTCCAATACTATTTTGAGTAAAAATGGCAAGAGGGAGGCATCCTTTGTTACCAATCTTACAGGAAAAGCTTTTTTCTTTTCCCTATTGAGTATGAGGTTAGCTCTGGGTTTGTCATACATGGCCTTTATTATGTTGAGATACAGTCCCTGTATTCCCACTTAGTTGAGCATTTGCCATTAATGAGTGTTGAATTTTGTGAAATGCTTTTTTCTGTGTCTATGAGATGATTGTATGATTTTTATCATTTGTTTTATAAATATTGTATATTCTAATAATTCACATTTGGGTGTTGAACCACTTTTGAGTCCTTGGAATAAATCCCACTAAATCACTGCATATGATTATTTTAATATATTGTTGAATTTGGTTTGCTAATATTCTGTTGAGGATTTTTGCATCTATGTTCGTTAGGGATACTGGCATGTAATTTTCTTTGCCTGTGGCATACTTGCTTGGTTCTGGTATAAGGGTAATCCAGGCCTTGTAAGATGAGCTTGGAAGTCTTCTCTCCTATTTTTTGGAAGAATTTGAAAAGAACTGGTACTAATTTTTCTTTGAATGTTTGGTAGAATTTACCAGAGAACCTTCTGGTCCTGGACTTTTGTTTGTTGGGAGGTTTTTGATTATGAATCCAGTCTCCTTACTAGTAATTGCTCTGTTCATATTTTCTATATCTCATGATTCAGTCTTGGTAGGTTACATGTTTCTAGGAACTTATTCATTTCTTCTGGGTTGTTCAATTTGTTGGCATATAATTTTTCATAATAGTCTCTTAGGATCCTTTATCTTTCTGTGGTATCAGTTGTAACATCTCCTTTTTCATTTATGATTCTTATTTGTGTCCTCTTTTTTTTTCCTTGGTGAGTCTATCTAAAGGTTTGTCAGTTTTGTTTATTTTATCAACGAACAGCTTTAAGTTTCATGGATCTTTTCTATTTCTTTTTAGTCTCTATTTTATTTATTCCTGCTCTAACCTTTATTTCCTTCCTTCTACTAACTTTTGTCTTAATTTTTTCCTCCTTTTCCAGTTTTTTGAGTTGTTAGGTTGTTTATTTGGAATTTCTCTTGTTTATTGATATAGACATTTATCACTATGAACTTCCCTCTTGGAACTGCTTTTGCTACATCTTATAAGTTTTGGGTGTGTTATATTTCCATTTTCCTTTGTCTCAGGTATTTTTTAATTTCTATTTTGATTTCTTTTTTTCATTGGAAGTTCAGTAGCATGTTGTTTAATATCCACATGTTTGTGAACTTCTCTGTTTTCTTCTTGTAATTGATTTCTAGTTTCATATCATTGTGGTCAGAAAAGATACTTGATATGATTTCAGTCCTCTTAAATTTATTAAGACTTTATTTAAGTCCTCTTAAATTTATTAAGACTTTTTTTGTGGCCTAACATATGATCTATACACTTCAGAAGAATGTGTATTCTGTTGCTTTCAGATGGAATGTTTATACAAAACAGATGTATACAACATCTATTAAGTCCACCTGGTCTAACATGTTGTTTAAGCTCAATGTTTCCTTATTGATTTTCTGTCTGGATGATCTGGATATTGATGTAAGTGGGGTATTAAGTTCCCCTATTATTATTTTTTTAATAATTTTCTTAGCATGCAAGTGGAGAGGGGTACGGGGAGAGGGAGAGAGAATTTTTAAGCAAGCTCCACGCTCAACGTGGAACCCCACACAGGGCTTGATCGCATGACCCTGAGACCATGATCTGAGCTGAAATCAGGAGTTAGAGGCTTAATCGACTGAGCCACTCAGGTGCCCCCCCCCCGCTACTATTATTGCATTGCTGTCTAATGATATCTGCTTTATATTTAGATGCTTCTATGTTGGGCCCATAAATATTTACAAATGTTATATACCCTTGTTGGATTGACCTCTTTATTAATATGTAATACTTTTGTGTGTTTACTATTGCAGTCTAATTTTTGAAGTCTATTTTGTCTGATCTAAGTATAGCTACCCTAAGTTTTTTGGTTTCCATTTGCAGGGAATATCTTTTTCCATCCTTTCACTTTCTCCTTCTATCTTGTAAAGTTTCTGTCAAAAAATCTTCTGCTAGCCTTATAGGTTTTCCTTTTTAAGTTACTGTCTTCTTTTATCTTGCCTCTTTTAAATTTTTTTTCTTTATCACTATATGTTGTCTACTTTTATTTAGTTGTGGAGTTTGTTCTGCCAGTCTCCAGATTGCCCTCCATTTTATTTATTTGGATGTAGATGGTGCCTAGTTGTAAATCTGAGTATGTTGGTGTCCTTACATCTGAAGTGAGTCTTGTAGACTGCATACAGATGAGTCTTGTTTCTTTTATCAATTCAGGCATTCTATGTCTTTTGATAGGAGGATTTAGTCTATTGACAAACTGATTATTGATAATATGTACTTATTGCCATTTTGTTAATTGTTTTCTGCATGTTTTATAGTTCTCTCTGTTCCTTTCTTCCCTTGGTCTCTTCCTTTATGGTTTCATGACTTTCTTTAGTGAAATGCTTAGATACCTTTCACTTTATCTTTTGTGCATCTAATACATATTTTTGCTTTGTGGCTACTCTGAGGCTTACGTATAACAAATGTGTAACCATATATTTTGATAACAGCTTAAGTTTGAACACATACTTAAGCTCCACATTATAACTCTCCCACTCACATTTTATGTTTTTAATGTCACATTTCACATCATTTTATTTTGTGTATTCCTTAAGTAATTATTACAGTTGCTAGTTTTACTACTTTTGTCTTTTAACTTTCACGCTAACTTTATAAAAGTAATGGATCCACTATCTTAACTATATATTTAATTACCTTTCCCAGTGAGATTTGTACTTTCATATGCTTTCTTATTACTAGTGACTCTTTTTTTTCAGCTTAAAAAAGCTCCATGTAATATTTCTTGTAAGGCTAGTTTCCTTGTGGTGAACTCCTTCAACTTTTGCTTGTCTGGAAAAATCTCTCTCTCCAATTCTGAATTATAACTTGCTGAATAGAGTATTATTGGTTGGAAGTTTTTTTTCTTTCAGGACTTTGAATAAATCATGCTACTTTCTTCTGGCTTGCAAAGTTTCTGCTAAAAAAATCAGCTAATAGTCTAGTGGGGATTTCTTTTATAAAAACCAGCCATTTTTCTCTTTATGCTTTTAATATTTTCTCCTTTTTAAAAATTTTGACATTTTAATTATAATGTGTTTTGGTGTGAGTCTTTTTGGGTTCTTGTTATTTGGAATTCTCTGGGATTCCTGTATCTGGAGTTCTATTTCCTTTCTTAAGTTAGGGAAGTTTTCAGCCATTATTTCTTCAAATGAGTTTTCTGCCCCTTTCTCTTTCTCTTCTCCTTCTGGAGCCCATATAATATAAATGTTAGTCCAAATGATGTTGTCCATAAGCCCCTTAGTTATTTTCACCTTGTTTTCCTTCTTTTTCCTTTTTTGCCTTTGTGTTTGAGTGATTTCCACTGCCCTGTCCTCAAGTTACTGATCTTTTCTTCTACTTTATCTAGTCTGCTGTTGAACAGCCCCCCAAGTGTATTTTTAAGTTATGTATTTTTCAGCTCTGTGACTTTTCTGTTTTGTACTTTCATATATTTTCTGGTTTTTTTGTTGAAATTCTCACTGTGTTCATCCATCCTTCTCTTGAGTTCCACAAATATCTTTATGACCGTTACTTTGAACTCTTTATCAGGTAAATTGCATATCTCCATTTCATTACCTCTTTTCCCCTGAAGTTTCATTTAATTCTTTCATTTGGATCATATTCCTCTGTTTCTTTTCATTTTGCTTGACTCTCTGTGTTGGTTTCTATACATTAGATGAAATAGCCACATCTTCCAGTTGTGTTAGAGTGGCCTCATATAGGAGATTAATTTTTTTTTGTTCAACCCTACCCTAGCTCTTGGCTTCTCTCAAAACTTTGTGATTGTCCAAACAGCCTATCTTATTTTTAATGCCTCCCTGTAGTTGAGGGTATGCCCAGACCTGTCAGTGTCCCAAAGGGGAGCATCTCACTCAGCATCTAGATTCAGGCTGATTGGAAGCTAGACCCTCATGCAGCAGCTTTTAAATCACACAAATATATACAGTTCTGTGGGACCATAAGCTCAAACCGCACTGGCTTCCAGAGCCAAGTAGATAATATGGAGGTGTCCCCTCAGTGGCAGTTGCAAAAAATTAGGGTTACATTTGAGTGTAAAATCTCTCTCCTGGGAGATACTGTTGAGGTGTAGCAAAGCAGAGTGAGAGTGCAATGATGGGGTCCACTGGCCTGTGTTCACTGAGAACACCTGCATAGGTCCCTTTTGTGTGCCAGACCTGAAGCCTGCCCCTCAGGCCAAAACTCTAGGACAAGCTAATTGGCCTCTTTAACAGAAAGACTGGGGTGTGTCTTAGTGTGCTGTCTTTGCAGTGCCCTGGGGGGTGGTAGCCTGCCAAGAACTGTCTGATTATTATGGTTCTGTGGAACTCAAGAACACAAGCCTTGCCTGGCTACCAGAGGCAGAGAAGTTAGGGGCATCCTCTGGGTGGCAACTGCAAAAACAGGTACCAGATATAGAAACCACGGTACCAGAAACCATGGTACAGTGGTACCAGATACATGTAAAAGTTTTCCTCTGGGAGATACTGGCAGTCTAGAGTGTAGCCAGAGGGGAGAGTGCAGAGATAGTGCCTGTCTTCTGAGGTCACTGGAAGGATTATAGTCAGCTCTTAGACGTGTGCTTAATTAGAAATCTGCCCCTCAGACTACATTTATGTTGATAAGCTAATAGACCACTTTCATTGAAAGATGGAGCTGCTGTGTCTTTTGACTCTTTTTTTGGGTTGCAGTCCTGTGGGACCCACAAGCATACATTCCACTGGCCACTAGGGCCAGAAAATGTATAGGTTTCTCCTGGTGGCAGCCACAAACATTGGGGTGCCAGATAACCTATCTTATTTTTAATGCCTCCCTGTAGTTGAGGGTGCCACAAACATTGGGGTGTCATATTAAAAAGTATAATAACTTTTCTTGGAGGGAGATACTGTCAAGCTGAAACAAGGCAGCAGGAGGACACAAATATTTCATCTACCAGTCTCCATTCCCTGAAAACATCTCCACGGGCTCCTAGTTGTATGCCAAACCAGAAGAAGCCTGCTTTTTGGGCCAAAGCTCCTGGATAAGCAACTAGGCTTCTTTCACAGAAAGACTGGGGGTGTGTTTCAGTTTGCTGTCTGTGCAGTGCCCCAGGGATGGTAGTGTGCCAAGGACTATCTCTCTGTTTGTTAACAGTCCCACGGGACCCAGAATTGCAGCACCTACCCCCCCACACACACACACCCCGCCCCATCTCCAGAGCTAGGCAATCAAGCAGTGTCCTCTAGGCAGTAGCTGCAAAAACCAGATGCATGTAATGATTCCCCTCTGGGAGATACTGGCACTTTGGAACAGCAGAAGGAGAATGCAAAGATGACACCCATCAACTAGAATTAGGCACAGGGAAAGTGTATAGATGGCACCTTCCTGGAAAAAGGAAAAGAGAAAAGATAGTGCTTACCAGCTAGTATATGAAGATGGTGCCTACTGGATGGAATGAGACGTAAGGGAGTGCATATAGATGGTATCTGTAGGAAAAAAAGAGAAGAAAAAAAAAGAAGAGAAAAGGAAAGGAAAGGAAAGAAAAAGCCTAGCATTAAAATAAGAAAAAGATGGCACCCACTGGCTAGAGCGAGACAGAGGAAGAGTGTGAAGATGGTGCCTGCCAGCAGGAGGACCCTAGATATGTGCTAAATTAGATTTCTGTCTCCTCAGGCCAATACTTTAAGATTAGCAAATGAGCCTCATTCACCTAAAGTCTGGGTGCCTGCTTACTGATTACCTTTATGCTGCGCCCTTGGGTGGGTGAGTCCAAGGATGTGACTCCTTTTAGAGCCATTTCTCAAACTGTTACAGCCTTGTGGTGGATATGAGTGAGCCCCATTGGTTTTCAAAGCTCCGGGTTTTGAGTTCCCTCCCAATTGTGGAACATAACTCTGGGGATAAGGTTTATGGTGAGATTGTGTCCCAGCCTCTCCTACCTGCTTCAATGTGGGCTTTCTCTCCTTTGCCTGATGCATAGGAGTAACTCAGGCAGTTTTTTGGGATTTTTTTTACAGAGGAATTTGTTCCATATTTAGCTGCAGATTTGGTGTGTCTGTGGGAGAAAGTAAGCTTTGGATACTTCTATATTGCCATCTTGAACTGGAACTTTAATGTGTTTTTTAAAACATGATTCTGTATGAAGCAATTTAGATGAATTCCCTGGGTAAAAAAGTCTTTACTCATGTATTTGAAATCTCAGGTTAGGTGCTTGTCGAGGAACTAAAACAATGCCACAAATTTAGAAACATTTTTCTATCTGCTACTCCCAATAAGAGTCCCCCTGTTTTCCAAAAGATATTCTCATTATCCACGTGACTTCCCACGCATTGACCTTTAAAGGCATTCTTCATATAAAATCTTAAGATAATATCCCTTGAATTCTTTCTCTTCATTGGTCTAATCTGACTTTATCTCATAACTTTATGACTGAATACTTTGTGAATCTACATCACTAGCCTTTCTTTCCTGCAATCACATCTTATTCTCACTCCAAAAATAATCTTTTTGACAATACGTTTTCAGTATCTGTCTACCCTGCTGAGGAACCCTAATTCAAGTGCAATATATTTGCAGACTTTCATGAAGTTTATTGCAAACTTCCCTTTTTTAGTCATTTGGTGTTGACATCTGTCACCCCAGTGTTCACCAAGCTTACCTGGCCGACTAGTAGGATGTACTGTTTTTTTTTCCTCTACATTCCATGTGTTCTCCTTTTAAAATCTCACCAAGTATGAAGTAAACTGCTTTACCAGTTACAAATTGTACACCACCACTAGGGACAGCATTCCTTACTTTTACTCTTCTTTTCAGTTTTCTCATGTCTTCTTTTATTCTGGCTATGCTACCAACTTTATTTATTGTCTTTTGCTTATTATTTCCTACTTCTCTAGGATTATATATGCTGAATACCCCCAACAATTCAAGGGCCTGCTTTCCTTTAAATTCTGCTTAAAACACAGTTACCCCTTCTTTTAATTTTTATTCTATTTCCAGAATTCTTTTGTACTCCTCTTGCACATTTTTTATATTTATTACTTTTTATTTTATCCCAGGTCACATATGAGTTGCATTTGTGTGTTTTTGTTGCTAACTACTCTGGGTTAATTCTTTGTATCTTGGGCTTGATTTCCATTCGTGCTCTCTTGTGGGATGAAGCACAGAGGAAGAATGGGCACAGGAACAATTGGATTTATATGCTATCTGCCTTCTTATTCTGGTAGGTGCCAGCCCTTCCTTGGTCCTATTTGGCTATATAATATGATGATTTTAAGGAATCAAAATGTCACAAAGCCTTCCCCATTCCAATTTCAGCCTTTCAATAACGAAATTTGAAAAACTTATTAATGACTTATCAAAATTATAAATTGAAAATATTGAAATCTGGGTCTTAATTTTTTTTAAAGATTTTATTTGTTTGACAGAGAGAGACAGCGAGAGATGGAACACAAGCAAGAGGAGTGTAAGAAGGAGAAGCAGGCTCCCCGCCATGCAGGGAGCCCAATGTGGGGCTCAATCCCAGGACCTTGGGATCATGACCTGAGCCAAAGGCAGACACTTAATGGCTGAGCCACCCAGGCGTCCCTGGGTCTTGATATTTTTAAAGTTATAAATATATTGGAAACCTTATTTGAAAATTAAAGGTTTGTCATTTATTTTTTATTCATCTAACAAAAATACGTAAGAAGGTCTCCTGACTTGTGGGGAGTAGGGAGAGTCAGGGAAGTAAAGTAAAATAACTCAAAAGATGAAGAAATTAGGAAAACAAAATAGGAAGGCAAAAATCCCTGGAGATAGAGGTAGGGAGGGGAAGAGAGATGAAATAGGCAGTAATAGTCCAGGTATAAGGAATCACTCCAACACAGGCTAAGTGGGCATTGAGAGTGAGAATGGAAGTTAACAGAGATTAGGTGAGAGAAAAAAATATGCCAAATCTTGAAGGACCAATTTAAAAAGTTATCCTGGGCGCCTGGGTGGCTCAGTTGTTAAGCATCTGCCTTTGGCTCAAGTCATGATCCCAGGGTGGTTAAGAGGAGAATTTAAGCTACTATTGTTCAGATAATTAAAGCTAAAATAACTTTTGCTTAATGATTTGGGGAATTTAGGTGTGTGTGTGTGCATCTGTGTGTTTCCTTGTTCTGCATACTACCTACTTTTTACCATTTTTGTGTTTTTACTGCTTAAGTAGTGTTACATTTTATAACCAGAATTAAGGACACAGGATTTTAGAGCTAGAGAATACCTTAACAGTTATCTATTTCAAACTTTTCATTTTTCAGATGTGAAAATCAAGGATTATTGAAGTTAAATAACCTCACTAATATTATATAGCTAGTAAATAACAGAAACAGGACTTATACCAGCTTTGTGTAATTCCAGGGCTCTTAACTGATATATCATCCTACAACATAAAATCAGTAATAGGAATACTTCAGATAGGTTTTTTTTCAAATTAATTGTTAATATTTTTATTTTGTAATTTATACAATGTACATGTAATTTGTACATATAATACAGAGCTAAGATCACATTAACATAAACTGCAGTGTATACATATTTCAACTTTTGCAGAATGTAAAGATTACTAAATAGATCATAGATCCTAGTGAATTGCTCAGTTAGCTGCATGTACAAGAATTCCTTTCCATTGGGGCGCCTGGGTGGCATAGCGGTTAAGCGTCTCAGGGCTCAGGGCGTGATCCCGGCGTTATGGGATCGAGCCCCACACCAGGCTCCTCCGCTATGAGTCTGCTTCTTCCTCTCCCACTCCCCCTGCTTGTGTTCCCTCTCTCGCTGTCTGTCTGTCTCTATCTCTGTCGAATAAATAAATAAAATATTTTAAAAAAAAAGAATTCCTTTCCATTGACTAGAAAGAGAAAAAATGAGGCCTAATGGTTTCATCGTTGTTATAGAAATCTATGTCAAGGTCAAATTCCATGAAAAGTCTTCCTTTGGCTATAGAGTATACAGGGTTTATAGAATGTATATGGGGTTTAAGCTAGTTTCTGAGAAACTATAAAAAGAGCTATCAAGAAGGAAAACAAGTCATAATATATGCTTTCAGGATATAAAAATATTAAATTTAAAATGTTCTACCTTGCTAGGAGACTGGACCTTTAATTAGTATTAAAATATTGTGAAAATTGATGACTGTGCTGCCATTTAAGTTGTA
Source organism: Ailuropoda melanoleuca (assembly GCF_002007445.2). Classification (NCBI taxonomy): domain Eukaryota; kingdom Metazoa; phylum Chordata; class Mammalia; order Carnivora; family Ursidae; genus Ailuropoda; species Ailuropoda melanoleuca. The sequence continues at coordinate 64,430,546 of NC_048223.1, forward strand.
TGTTACTATTGTACATGGTATGATTTGAAGGGACAGTTCATAACCATTCTAAATAGTCTAAGTGGTTATGATGTTAAAAGTCATATTTTATTATTTTGTGAGTTTAGGTGTGATGACTTTTACCAGATCCCTTTTTTATGGATGCTTTGAATTTTCCCTGTCAGTCAAGTGAGAATTCATTTATTTAAAAAAAAAAAAAAGAGGAGGAGGAGTATCATTAATTTCAAAGTCCTTGGATTAGTGCAAATTTAATTTGGTTCCATTCTTTTGTCAGCTAGGAGAACTCAAGGACCAGATTCTTACTTTGTGCAGATTTTTTTCTCTTTTGAGTGTAGTGTGTATTATCTGTATGACTTTTTAATTGGCTTTTAATCTGAGATTTTTTTTCTTAGCATATTAAATGTTGGCAATCTTGCTTGGTAGGGAGTGCCATCTCCAGTATGCTTTAGTCATATATTCATGTTTTCATGCTTTCATATTCTTCATTAATGGGTTTATTATTTATTCAACAGATATTTTTTAGGGCCAGGAACCCAGATAGGGTCGGTTGAAAGGAATCTCATAAGGTTATTAAAAGAACATAAAGTCAGTATACTTAAAGTTAGACTACAAGAATTGTGGACATTTGATTCATACCATTCTGATGGAGCAGCTCTGTTTTGGGCTTGTGACATTCTAACCGGATATCTTTCATGAATTCAGGATTATGCATTGTTGGCCACAGGACCAAAAATGAAGTAGTTGACCTATTTTCTATAGAAGAATTTCCTGTAATTTTTTTTCTAATTACAACATTACTTTCTGCTCACCAACCATGAGATTTTTCAGTTGCTCACATTATTGTTTTTTTCATTTTAATCTTTGAAGTCCTTAATGTAGTCACCTGTTTTGTCAGCTTACCACAGAAAGCATATTTGTGAATGTTCCTGTCTTGTCATACATTTATTGTCATATCCTCTGCTAAGAGAATGGTACAACATCCCAGTTACCCATATGCTGGAGATTTGCAGAGTTTTATGGGTAACCTGTGTCCATAATTTTACTCCAGCTAATTTTTTCAGGCAGAGGAAGCAGTCATACTTAAAGCTTGAATTCTGGAGTGACAACAACGGTAGGGCTTGAATTAGCATTAAGTATAGGCCTGAGTCTGATAATCCTTCTGGATTTCATTACTTAACTTCCTTAATAACCACATTTAAGTTTAGCTCTTGTCCAGTCACTGGTAACAATTCTATGTTTAAGAACAGATATTATAAGGAACTCAGGGTCCAGATTTTATGACCTTAGCATCAACTCATTCTTGGCATTACTGTTTCAGTACATTGATTCTAGTAATTAAGCTCTTGCTTTGACTTCTTTAATCAAGCCCTTCTTATATCTATCTCTAACAGCTGAATCCTTGTGTTTTCATCTATAAATGAATCTATGCCTTGTTTCCTTGCACATTATCCTAGTTCCTTTTAGCATGAGTTGCTATTTTGAATACTAGGATTTTGCCTTTTATGATTTCTTAAAGGTGGAATTCTACAACTTTCTTTTAGGCCTCTCTGGTCCAACAGCCTGATTACCTGTACTGCTTCCTGTTACCTACTATTAAATAACTTCCTCCTTACTCTGTGTCATACTTTGCTTATTGAATGGGACGTCAGCAGTTTGTAGACTGACAAATGTCTTTGATAGTTTGTCTGGATTACCTCTCCCTGCTATTTAGAATTTCCCTGATTGGCATCTCTTCTTTAATGGCCTGTCTAATCTGTGGGTCTCTGCATACTATCAATAGTGTAACCCATCCTTAATCTAACAGAGTTTCTGTTTTCACAGCAGTTACTTGAAAATTCTATGTAAAGTTTGGCTAGTTCTGGGAATCCAGGGGACCAACCAGTCCTGGTGAATACAATGTTATATTAAGGTTTAGAAACATTCAAAGCTGGGGTCCTTGGGCGGCTCAGTCGTTAAGCGTCTGCCTTCAGCTCAGGGTGTGATCCTAGCGTTCTGGGATCAAGCCCCACATCAGGCTCCTCTGCTGGAAGCCTGCTTCTTCCTCTCCCACTCCCCCTGCTTGTGTTCCCTCTCTCGCTGGCTGTCTCTCTCTCTGTCAAATAAATAAATAAAATCATTAAAAAAAACATTCGAAGCTACATTTACACTTGTATAAACTTGTATACTGCATAAAGGAGACAGAAAATTATAAAAGCTACTGAGTAACTAAAAGCTGCTCTGGGTTCATTTTGTGTTGTATTTAGTTTTTTAGTAGCTTTTGGAGAACAAAAGCTAAAGAGACAGAAAGTGTAAGAGCACCTGTTTGTGGTAAATTATTAAATTTTAAGTGATTAACAATAAGTTCAGTTTATCTCCTATACTAGCCATATTTTATGATCCCTCAAAATTATGGAAGAATGACATGATTTATTAACATATTAACATTTCACATAGGGAAAGATGGGTTTCTTTGGTAAAACAATACAGCAAGAAAGTTTCTTTCAATGAACCATTCGGCTAACACAACAGAGATCTTTTACTTAAATAGGGTATAGATAAACATACCTTACTTTATGAATATATCTTTTATTTAGTTCATTAAGTCTAAATTTATCTGCTTGAGAGCATAGCATCTGAATAAACTAAAGTAATTTTTAGATCAACTGATTTTGTTTACAGCTGGTCTTTAATAAAAGCTTATTCCTTTCTTAAAGTGAAACTTGTATTTCTGATTTTATATTTCCTTTTTTTTTCAAAAAAAGGGCTTATATTAATGTTTTTATAAAAGTAAAACCAAACAGTGATTGAAGTGTATCCCCTAAGTAGCTATGAACCCTGTAAATTATGGGCTCTCATATGCTTAGTTTAATACTTTATATGATAGATAACCTATATGCATACCAAATGGTACAGTGATTTTCTAAATGCAGGTTTTATCTGCTTGTCAAATTGTGCATGATAGATAATAAATTAATGATAAATTATAATTCCGTTTACAGTTCTATTTGATTTTATTAGAAACTATATTGTCTATGTCATTTTTAAGGTAAGAGTTGGTAAACAATCCTATATTTGGATGAAAGGGCTTTGTTTAAAAAAAAAAAAAGATAAGGTCATGTCCTCCTGTGTACTTTTCTTCAGTGCTGCTGAAGTGATTCTTCTAATGCAAAAATCTGATCATATCATTTATTACTCAAAATTATTCAGTGGTTGTTTATTTTCTATACTGTTAAATATTAACTCTCTAACATTAAAAAAAAAAAACAGACAACAAACTGTGATTTGACTTTTGTCTCCCAATCCATCCTATTTCCTGCCATTTCTCCTGTCTTTTTCTAGTCAAATCATTCTGCTTGCTTTGCCTTTAGCACCTCATGCTGTCTATCTTCTGGATATTTCTAGAAAAATAATATTTAAAAGATAGCTTTAAATGTTAAGATAACCAACTGTGGGTGTGTTTACTCTCTGAGATGAAAAATATAAAAATAATGAGGTGATACAAGCTCATGGTTAGTGATATATATTAGGAGTCAGTTACTAGAGATGGTAGTGAAAATTCTGGTAATTACAATCGTGGGCAGGAGTTTTAGCCACAGAATGTAGAGCAGAGTCCCAAAGGCTGCAATTTGGGGAATGCTCACTATTGAATTCTGGGAGAAAAATCATGTTGTGTGAGTTAGGGTTCTTGGCTGTAAACAGTCAAGACTACCTTGATTAAAAACAAAACAAAACAAAATATATTAGAAAAATTTGAAGAGACTAAATCAGTGTTAAAGCTACAGGATGTAAGTTGGGTAGAAAACAAAAAATGCAACACAGCTAAGCACCTGCCCTAGGAGTAGTCTTGTTTAGGTACTGGCACTAGTGCCATTGCCAGCAGATGTTCTCGGCCATTGTCACTGACTCTTCTGCCACTAAAAACTCCTTTGTGAGTCTGGATTCTTAATAAATGATGATATTTCTTTTTTATTTTTAAGATTTTATTTATTTGTTAGAGAGGGAAAGAGATAAAGAGTGAGAGGACGGCAGGGGGAGTGGCAGGCAGAGCAGGCAGAGGGAGAAGCAGGCTCCCCGCCAAGCAAGAAGCCCGATGCAGGACTCTAGCCCTGGGATCACCAACCTGGGATCATGACCTGAGCTGAAGGCAGATGTTTAACCAACTGAGCCACCCAGGCATCCCTAAATGTTGATATTTCCAATCTATGAGGAAAAAGATGGATCATTCAATAAATAGTGTTGGGACAACTAGGTAGCCATCTGGATTAAAAAAAAGTTAAAATGGATTCCTACTTGGCACCATAAATTTCATACAGATCAAAGTTGTTTTTTTTTTTTTTTAAGTTTTATTATTAGAGAGAAAGAGAGTGAGCACGAGTTGGGTGGGGCCAGAGGGAGAGGGAGGAGCAGACTTCAGCTGAGCAGGGAGCCTGATCTCGGGGCTTGATCCCAGGACCCTGGGATCATGACCTGAACCAAAGGCAGATGCTTAACGACTGAGCCACCCAGCCTCTCAAATCAAAGTTTTAACGTTTGGAGTATGAAACCATAAAAGCACAAGGAGAAAAAATGAATGAATATTTAAAAATATATACTTGTGGAATGTAGATGTTCGGGATGACACAAAACAAAGAAATCATGATAAGAAAGACTGATAAATTTTACTTCAGTAAAAGAAAAAAGCCCCTAAAATTTAAATTAGAATCAAATTGAACCTCAAAGTGTATTTAACTGGTGGCATAATGAGAGAGGAAGTATTCCAAGTGACTTGAAAACAAAGCAGTTAGGCTGTACATCCCCAATGATATATACCTCACAGAAAAAAGAACTGAAAACAAGAAACTTTAAAACTGTTTATAGAAATTATATTGTTGGCAGTAATGTTGGTATTGTTATTCTGAGACTATCATGTGTGGATTGTGGGATTTAAAAAATGAGTAAATATGTAGTATTCTAATTTTATCATCCTTGATCCCCCTGAGAACCAGGCATGGGAGAAAGGAAATATGAATATAAGGTAAAAGGGGTTAAATTAACTCTATAATATTGAATTCGAATTAGAAGTATCAGTAGAACACATGATTTTTCTCTTCAAAAATCAAATTAATATTTCCCAGGTCTGTCGAATGAAAAGGCCCTGAAACAAAGATCAATCCAGTAGGAACAAACATCCTTGGTGCCCAAATTATGGTTTTAAAATACCATTTTCCATGAAAAACAAGCAGGGATCCTTGAAAAGAATGGTTGAGGGACACCTGAGTGGCTCAGTCGGTTAAGCCTCTCCTTTCCGCTCAGCTCATGAACCCAGGGTCCTGGGATCAAGCCCCTAGTCAGGCTCCCTGCTGAGCCTTCTCCCTTTGCCTCTGCTGTTTTCCCCCACTTGTGCTCTCTGGCTCTTTCTGTCTTTCTCTCTCATTCTCTCTCCCTGTCAAATAAATAAATAAAATCTTTAAAAAAAAGTGGTTGATTTCAAGTCTGTAAAGGGCAGATAACAAAGCCATGTGCATAGAATATCCTGAAAGAATACACAGAAATGCTGATAATAATGGAATAGACTGGTTTGACTTAAGCATTCACGTGTATTCAATAAATATTTAGTTTTTTGGATACTGTGGAACTATTGGTGATAAGATTAGATATGACCCCTGTATTCATGGATCTTTTGATCTAGTGGGAAAACAGATTTAAGATATATGGGTGCCTGGGTGGCTCAGTCATTAAGTGTCTGTCTTCAGCTCAGGTCAGGATCCCAGAGTCCTGGGATCGAGGCCCGCATCGGGCTCCCTGCTTAGCAGGAAGCCTGCTTCTCCCTATTCCACTCCCCCTGCTTGTGTTCCCTCTCTAGCTGTCTCTCTCTGTCAAATAAATAAATAAAATCTTAAAAATAACAGATTAAAGATATAAATAAAATAGAAATTATGGAAGTGCTGCAAAGAAAATAAGGAGAGTATGGACAATATCATTAGTAATGAGACAAACTTACTGTAGGTAGAATAGTCACAGGAGGCTTCTCTGGGGGTAATATTTAAGCTGAGACCTGCAGGATAAGGAGGAGTATCTTTCAGGGGCGCCTGGGTGGCTCAGTCGTTAAGCGTCTGCCTTCAGCTCAGGGCGTGATCCCAGCGGTCTGGGATTGAGCCCCACATCGGGCTCCTCTGCTGGGAGCCTGCTTCTTCCTCTCCCACTCCCCCTGCTTGTGTTCCCTCTCTCGCTGGCTGTCTCTATCTCTGTCGAATAAATAAATAAAATCTTTAAAAAAAAGAAAGGAGGAGTATCTTTCAAAGAACTGGAGGTAAAACATTGTAAGACATGGGAAGCAGAGCTTTCTTCAAGAGAAAGGAGCTTGGTTTTTTTTTTTTTTTAAGATTTATTTATTCATGAGAGAGAGCACACGTGTGGGACAGGGAGAGAGAGAGAGAATCTCAAGCAGACTCCACACTGAGTGTGGAGCATGACACAGGGCTCGATCTCACAGCCCTGAGATCATGACCTGAGCCGAAACCAAGAGTCAGACACTTAACCAACTAAGCCACCCAGGTGCCTCTGGAGTGTGGATTTTTGAAGAATTGAAAAAAAAATAATCAGTTAAATCTGTATTAGTTGTTAAAGTCTAAAATTTCTAGAGGGACCATCTGAGTGGATAGTGATACCATTAACTAAATGCATATATTTGGGAAGGAAAATGAAGAATTTCGTTTCAGATATTTTAAATTTGAAATGTCTGTGAGACATCCAAGTGGACGTGTTAATTATACCTCATCTTGAGAGATAAATTTGGAAATTACCAGCAAAAAGATGAAAGATCACTCTTAGAAGAAAAGAGGGCTTTCTCTAAAGCCATGCTGCCCAATACAGCACTCACCAGGATTCAATCGCTATTTAAATTTAAATTAATAAAAATCACATAAAATTTAAAATTGAATTCTTCAATCCTAGTAGCCACATTTCAAGTGCTCAATAGCCGTATGTGGCTAGTGGCAACCATACGAAATACATATGAAAACATTTCCATCATTGCAGAAAATTCTATCAAATAGCACTGAGGAACATTATCTTTTGGTTAGACAGATCTCTGGAGAATATGAAGGAGTAGTTAGTAAGATAGAGAAAAACTAAAAGCATGTTTTAAGAAGCAGCAAATGATCAACTGTGTTAAAGGCTATTGAAGGTTAAAGTCAGGAGAGACCTGAAAAGTATCCATTGGATTTGCTACCACGGAGTTTATTGTTGACATGACAACAGGACTTGTTCTGGAATAGTACAGTGAATAGGAGGTGAAGAAATGGAGATAACATATTTTGGCAGGTGATCAGGGAAGTTTGGTTATGAAGGGAAACAAAGAAATGGATCACTATCTGAAAAGGTACATAGGTATAAGTGTATTAAAATTTGACACACATGCACAAATATGTGCAACAGAAGCTTATTGAAAGCATGAATTCTAGTATCTCATTAATTTTTCTTTGAATCCTCTTGCACTTAAGCATTCAACCAATGTTAGTTGAACATATAAGTCAATTAGCTATCTAAATGTATCTGAGAAAATAGTTTGTAATATTTATTTTCTTTTGTTATTTTTGGAATGAGATTCTAATCCTCAAAATTTATATATTTACTTATGGATAATTTCTTTTGCTTTTTCATAACATTGAGGTGACAAGTGATAGTATACTATACAACTTTTTACAAAAACACATTATCTCCAATATTTATTTTGTAACTGAGACACTTTTTAGTTTTCAAGTATAAAAGGAATTTGAAGTTATGGGGGGAAGTGGTGTATTCTTTATATTTAGGAAGGTATTTTCAATGTGATGATCAATTTTATAACAATGCTCTGAATACAGATAGTATCTGTCTTAAAAGACTTTATGATGCAATAGTTTCTCTACTCTGTAAGTATACTTGCTGGGGAAAACTGGAATGATTCAATAAAAGGAATAAGTAATGTGTCAATAACAACTGTTATGTATGTTTAACCTTCCAATTTTCTAGTGCAGAGAAAAATGTACATTTTCCTCACTTTTAATTATGGTATTTGTATTTCAAAGAAATATTTGCTCTTGAAATGTTTTAACTGTTTCTGTGCATACTGATATCTGTGATGTTATTTTATTGTCAGTGTATTTTGCATTTTTTAGTATTTCTTCACAATGTTGTCTATCACAATGAAGGTACAGATGTAGAAAGAATATCTGAAAATATGGTACATAGTAAGTCCTATTTATAAGTCATTATTTAATTAAAAAATAAATTTGGATAACTCTAATGTATTTATGATGATTAATAGCTAAAATATAAGGAAAACTTCCTACTAAGTAGATATAATAGCATGCCATCGTTTCTGCCTTCATCTGAGAAACAGTTCTTTTTAAGCATGCTTATCAGAAGAAACACAGATTCAGGTATGCTGTCAGGATAAACCTTTGTGACCTTGTACTAAGGTCAGACATTTATTCTGCAGTGTGTTACCTTCCAATTGATCGTTCAAAGAATAGTTTGCTAACATTAACATAAGTTTCATTGATAGATAAAGAAGTTGTGGTATATATATACAATGGAAGACTACTCACCATCAAAAAGAATGAAATCTTGCTATTTGCAATGATGTGGATGGAACTAGAGGTTATTATGCTAAGCGAAATAAGTTAGAGAAAGAAAAATACCATATGATTTCACTCGTGTGGAATTTAAGAAACAAAACAGATGAACATAGGGGAAGGGAAGGAAAAATGAGATAAAAACAGATAGGGAGACAAACCATAAGAGACTCTTAACTATAGAGAACAAATTGAGTGTTGCTGGAGGGGAGGTGGATGGGGGAATGCGGTAACTGGGTGATAGGCCTTGAGGAGGGCAGTGGATGCAATGAGAACTGGGCGTTCTATGCAACTGATAAATCACTAAATTCTACCCTGAAACTAGTAATACAAGATATGTTAACTAAATTGAATTTAAATAAAAAATTGAACAATAAAACAAAAACAATAAACATAAGTTTCACTGAAATCATACCCAAAGGTGCCCCTGCCAGTGCTCTGATCCAGATTCCTGAGCTAAGAATTTTTGTTTAACTGGCTATTCTTGTTTTTAAACACATTGGGCCTGCATATTTGTATTTTTCTTATAGGCAGGAATGGATCCAGATTTTGTGGTATCTGAAGTTTATACAATTTTGGGTGTCCTATTTGAGAAACAAACAATACAAAATTATGACTACAAGATAAAGTTCATGCACAAGTACAAGTGAAGGGCCCTGGAAGCTTAAGCTTCATTAGTTTTCATGGTAAAATATCCTTCTCCTGAGGTAGTAATTATAATTTTCACTATCTTTAAGGTCAATCACTTGATTTTAAATAACTTAAGTAAGATCATAGAACTAGAAGTGGCAAAGATACCAGTCTTACGTGATGCCAAAGCCCATACAATATAGAGATAGGGTAGAATAGAAGAATCTGTAGGCTATGCAGTACTGACAGAAAGTGCTATAACATTCTGAGAGAAGCTATCTGTAGACCCTAGAGTCAACAGGATAGGCTTTCAGAGATGTGGCTTGAGATCAACTTTGAAAAATAGGTCATATTTGTTGTGGAATCTCCATACTATTTTCCATAGTAGCTATACCAATTAACATTCCCAACAGTGTACAAGGATTCCCTTTATTCCATATTGTCATCAACACTTATCTTTTTGATAATAGCCATCCTAACAGGTATGAGATTATATCTCACACTGTGATTTTGATTTGCATTTCCCTGATGATAAGTGATTTGTTGAATACCTTTTCATATACCTGTTGGCCATTTGTATGTCTTCTTTAGAAAAATATCTATTCAGGTCCTTTGCCCATTACTTGTTTTTATTTTTCTTTTTTGTTTTTTTGGGGTTTTTTTGTTTTTTGTTTTTTGGGTTTTTTTGCTACTGAATTGTATGTGTTCCTTATATATTTTAGATTTTTAACCCTTATCAGATATATGGTTAGCAAATATTTTCTCTGAGTCTGTAGGTTGCCTTTTCATTCTGTTGATTATTTCCTTTGCAGTGTAGAAACTTTATAGTTTGATGCAGTCTCACTTATTTTTAGTTTTGTTACTTGAGCTTTTGATGTCATATCTAAAAAATCATAGCCAAAATCATGTCAAGCAACTTTTTCCCTGTGTGTTTTCTTCTAGGAGTTCTATGGCTTCAGGCTTATGCTTAAGTCATTAATCCATTTTTAGTTGCTTTTTGTGTATGTGTAAGATAAGGATTCAGTTTTATTCTCTTGCATGTGGATATCCAGTTTTCCCAGCACCATTTATTAAAGAAACTATCTTTTCCTCATTGTATCCTTCATTCCCTTGTGTACAATGTTGACCCATATATGTTTGGGTTTATTTCTGGGCTCTCTCTTCTGTTCCGTTGGTGTATGTGTCAGTTTTTATGCCAGTACCAGTACCATACTGTTTGATTATGATAGCTTTGTAATATAACTTGAAATCAGGAAATGCGATTCCTCCAACCCTGTTCTTTCTCAAGATTGCTTTGGCAATTTAGGGTCTTTTCTTGTTCCATATTAATTTTAGGATTGCTTTTTCTATGCTCTGAAAAATGTCATTGGAATTTTGATATGGGTTTATATCTGTATATTGTTTTGAGAAGTATGGACATTTTAGCAATATTCTTCTCATCTATGAACACACTATATCTTTTCATTTATTTGTGCTTTCTTTAATGTAGTTTTCTGTGTACAGATCTCTGACTTCCTTAGTTAAACTTATTCCTCAGTATTTTATTCTTTTGGATGCTATTGTAAACGAGATTGTTTTCTTATTTTCATTTCTGATAGATCATTATTGGTATAAGGAACTTTTGTATGTTGATCTTGTATCTTTACTAATTTCATGTATTAGTTCAAACAGTTTTTGTGTATGTGTGTATGGAGTCTTTAGGGTTTTCTACATATAGGATTTTGTCATCTGTAAACAGATAATTTTGCTTTTTCCTTTCTGATATCAATGCCTTTTCTTTTCTTGTCTGATTGCTCTTGCTAATAATATATGTGATCCAGAAACCCTTATTTGGGATATATACCTAAAGAAAATGAAATCAGTACTTTGGAGAGATACCCTGCATTCCCATGTTTATTGCAACATTATTTACAATAGACTGCTTATGGACACAACTTAAACGTCTGTCACTAGATAAATCAATAAAACAATTATGATATGTATGTACAGTGGAATATTATTCAGTCTTAAAGAAGGACATCCTGTCATTTGCAACAACATGGATGAACCTAAGGACATTATGCTTAGTAAAATAAGTCCAGACACATAAAGAAAAAAACTATATATGATCTCACTTATATGTGGAATCTGAAAATACTGAGTATGTAAAAACAGAAAATAGAACAATGGTTAACAGGGATGGGGAGGTGGAGGAAATGTAGAGATTTTGGTCAAAGGGTAAAAAGTTGCAATTACATAGGATTAGTAGGTCTAGAAATCTAATGTACAGCCTGATGAGTATAGTTAATAATACTATATTGAATACTGGAAATTTGCTAAGATTGTAGATTTCAGGTGTTTTAATCATTAAAAAAATACTATGTGAGGGGATATGTTAATTAACTTGACTGTAGTAATGATTTCACTGTATATGTATATCAAATCATCATGTCGTATACCTTGCATAATGGTGTATTAAAGTACACACTTATATAAAAGTGTATAAAGGTATATTTTTATTAAAAATTTTAAAGATAAAGAATAGGTTAAAATTGGATGAATTCATATATTTATTCATATATTCATTCAAAAAATATTTATACCTACTCTGGAGGAGTGGATCTAGATACTGCGTCACCTCAACCTTAAACAATTGGGAGTACCCTCTTTAGAAAAAAGAATACATAATTATACATAAAAAATTGTGTACTGGACCATGGAAGGAGATCATGCAAATAAGGGGCCATGAAAAATAAACTTCATTAACCTAATGATAACTTATCACTTACTACAATGTAAGAATACAGATTTTGTATGCAATATTTATTTCTTTAGGGGAGATGTGGAATTCTCATCATATTGTATAAGTTTGCTTGATATCATCTGGTTTTGACTACATGGAGAAAAATAATATTCTAAATACTTTGAGAGACTTTTTGGTATCCCTTAGTCACATTGGGACTGTTCTCTGTGTGTTCTCAAATAAATAAGAAAGTGCTATTTTAAAAAATGATAAAAAGTAGAAAGCCAAAGAAATAGAGTTAAGAATAAATTATTATAGTGTCAGTAGCTTAACATCTTGTACATGTCGGTATTCTTTATATAGTTTGATATGTATGTTCTAAAATGTGATATGCAAAAACGAGTATCCATCAGCAATTTTCCTACAATAAAACTGCCTTTAATTACCCACCTGGGAATAAATTAAAATGTTGCTCACCAGCAAGTTTCTATATGTAGAGTTCCATGAAGCTGATGTACTTTATTATCCCAAATTCTCTCCATAATTGCTTTTATAAGTCACAACATTATGCTAATGAGGTCCATTTATATGTAGTTGTTAATTTATTTTCATTTTGATACAGATAGTGACCACTATTTTGCAGGAAGTTTTAGACTTGATAATTGGTGATTGTTTTTTTACCACATGGAAGTACCTTTATATACGTTAATTAAATTAATTCACTTTTAGATTGATAATTTTTCAAGATTACTAAATACACTGGGTGAACAAGGGTAATTATTAGGGAAGAAGGAAGAACTTTGAGTTGACATCCATAATGAACAGGTATCTTTTATCCTAAGATAGGCTTAGACTCATGCAACAATTCCACATCAAATGTATATCTTCCTAAGAGTTTCTAGCTGACTATAATGTGTTAAAGACAAAACATAGTTCTTACTAATTCATATAAAAATAACAAAGGGCCAGGAAATGCCAGGTAAATTGAAATAGAGAATAGAATTATGCAAACAATTTGTATTTGTTCTGTAGTAGTAGATAAAAGGAGCAGCAAAAGCAGTTCAGGCCCTAAGTTTAATGCAGGTTTTGACTCTTTTTCATACCATTTTTGTGCAGTTGCTAATAACCAACAAGCAGAGCTGTGTTTTGCTCACTTCCATTTTAATCTGCCCCTGTGTGTCCTTGTTAAGGATTTAATAATATAAAATGGCAGAAAAGATAGACCTAGACATAAAAGGTTAACTTTTAAGTAAATTAAAGTTGATCAGTTGTGTTCTTTTTATCATTTAAGATTTTTTCAAATCAAGAAGAATAAAAAAATATCACTAAAAATAATGGAACATATGGACAAGTTCCCTCAATTTAAAGAAGAGGAACTTGGGTTCAAGAGAAGTTAAGTGACTTAGCTAAGGTTGTGCAACATGTCAGTAAGAGAAATTCAACTGGGTATTAAGCTACTCCACTATACCATGGTGTCCCAATTAAATTGCCCCATTGTAAGGAAATACTGTCAGAATATCATTGAGTTCCTGGGGGTAAGGCTATGTTTAATTTGATCATGAGATGATGGGAAATACTGTTAACTAATAAATTCAAGAAGCTTAAGAAAATTGCCCTTGAGAAAAAGTATGGTAAGCAAGTGTGGAGTTGGAAATGACTTTAAGGAAAATCTAATACAGATCAGTTATTTTATTTTACAAATGAAGAAACAATGAAAATTAATTGATTTGCCCAAAATGTTACAAAGAGTTCTAGAGCAGCTATAATGCAACTGTAGTACAGTGGTTAAGAACCTACATTTTAATGCGAGGCCTCCTATGTTGACATTTTGGCTTTTACATCAGTTATTTGACTTTGGGCAGGTCATATAATTTCTTTGTACTTGAGTTTCTTCATCTCTTAAAATGGGATGATAATACTACTTACTAATTCATAAATTTTATGAGGATTAATAATATATGTAAAACACTCAGGACACTGCCTAGCAGTTATAAGTGTTCAGTAAATGTTTCTATTACTAAAAGGCTTTGATCTTAAATGCTATATTTAAATATTTTATGTTGTAGTTAACAAAAATTTTTTTACCTTGATTTGCTCAGTTAGTGAGAGAACCTCAGCAAGACACATGATGTCTGTAGTAGTTTCTTTTCAAGCATACCAAATTGTTTCTTTTGTTTTAGATTTATTATTGTCATCATTTGTGGGAGACTTTTTTAGTTTTATTCTTTAAATAGTTTTAACATTTGAATAGCAAGACAAGTGAAAAACAAATTTACCTCATCTTTAAAGCATGTTTAACAAGAGGCATTCATTTTATCATTGGCATTGCCATTTGTTTTTATAAAGAGAAATGACCCCAAAAATCCTTGCTATTTTATTCACTATTTTTAGCCCATATATGTATATTTTGAGCAATTTAATTGTACAGTAGATGCTGAATGAGTTATACTTTTTCATTTGCTGCTAATTTACTAGTGTTTCAGTTCAACTTTAGGGGCAGTGATCACATCAGTTTTAAAATTGATTAGACAATTTAACTTGGAATATAACAGTGGATATGGCTGAGAGAGATAAGCCTATAAATAGTGTGAAACATCAGTCTTGTTCTCTTATGTCGGAGAAGCCAGAATTTTATGTTTGTCTGTGAACTGGAGAATCCGGAGCTATATGTGGAAGGGTCAGCATCACAGAGATAAATAGATAGTTTTGGTTTCGCATAAAACCTCAAAATTCTAAAATCCATGAGCATATAAATTAAATACATCCACATTCTTTTGAAAATTGGTGTCTTGGGCTTCAGAGTCTGACGTTTCTGGGTGATTATATCCCTGCTTTTAGCCACATAGATTTCCTTTACAGAGAAGAAAAGTCTTCATTGATATCAGGTGTCAGTGTTCCCTGTGGAACTGTTTTCCTAATATTGTGAGAGTTGAATTTTTATGTCCTCCAGTTGTAACTTCTAACCTCTTGGGTAATAAGAAACTGAAAAAACATTAGTATCAGGAGGTTTCAGTAGTCATGCAGTTGGTTAAATAATGCAGTTTCATCATTGCTGAAGAATAAAATAGTGCCTCAGAAAACTTTATTAAAAAATTAATTGGAATTCCTATAATAAAGAAGTACTATTACATGGATTTAAAACAAACCCAGTGACAGTAATTGTAGAATAGATATTTTAAGATCCAAAATTGTGTTGAAATGCCATTTGGATACTATGGTTATTGGGACAATATGTTTTTAAACATTTCTTTATTGATGATTTGGATGTGAAATAACTATGAAAATGTGCAGATAATCAGGATGTGCTGTGTGCATAAATGTAGCAGAAATAATTTAGAAAGAGAGGCTTAAGGATTAGGTGAATAGATGAGGTAGTAAAAAGTGATGTATTGTACAAAAACACAACCAATCTGTGGAGAGAAATAATACACCAAGCAGGGTGACAACCTAAAAGATTAAATAACACCTTAAAGATAGGAAGTTAGATAGGATCTGCAAAGTAATTTGGTTTAAAAAAAAGAAGGTAAGTATATTCAAGACAGAAGCATGAGGTAATTTACAGATTATATATACTAAAATGTCACATCAAAATTAGGAAATTACACCCTCTTGCAGCAGATATGGATTTACTCAAAAATACTTGCAGAGGTTAGAAGATGGTGGTGGAGTAGGAGAACTCTAGGCCCACCCTTGTCCATGAATACAGCTAGATAACTATCAAATCATCCTAAGTACCCCAGAAATTGGCCTAAAGACTGGCAGAACAAACTCTACAACTAAAGGGAGAGAAGAGGCTACATAGAAAAAGATTAGAAGTGTGAAGATACAGTTTGGCAGAGAAATGGATGGTGGCTGCTGCAGTGAGGAGGGAGCCACAGTCATGGAGAAAGGTGAGAGACACATGGAAAGAGAGACACATTAGTATATAGGGGAGCAGCATATGGAAAAAGAACCCCCATGGAATCAGCTTGGAAAGTAAGAGGGACTGAATTTCATGAGTTCTTGCAAGCAGCAGGGCTTAAAGCCTGGAGTTTTAGAGGGCAGTAGGCTTGTCTGGGATAGAGGCCAGAGGGCGCTGGGGCTGCCCTAGGAGAGAATGCAGGAAAACAATCTGCAGGCATACAGCATAGAACCAGCAATCTAAAGAATGCCTGGGGCACACAGGGAAGCATTATTCATGGAGAGACCCCACTGGGAATAAAGGAACTGGCCAGTGCTATTTCCCTCTCCCACCCCTCAGCATAAGCACAGGGCCGCCTTCGGGAAACAGTGTGGCACCCTTGCTACACTAAGCCTTGCCCCCTCCACACTCCAGTGGAACCACCGTTCCCAAACTTGCCACCCAATGTGGCAAGCCCCCTCTTCCAGAAGGCCAGCTCACACTGTCTCCTGACAAGGGACTTTTGTGGTGCCTCAGTTCTGGTGGAGGTGGTGACAGGTCTCATTTCACAAACAGACCTACTTAAGATGAACCACAGTTAGACCAGGGACGAAACAGTGTCCATAACAGGGAAAGAGAGCCTCTGCTTTACTGACCTGAAGGATAAAGTGGCCAGGACACAGCAACAGAGCACACACAGCATGCACTGGAGACACTCTCAGGAGTGTCAGGCCCTGGGGAATGGAGGACACCATACTGCAAGGCACTCCAGGACCTCTTCTTCACAAGGCCATTACCCTCAAGAACAGGAGACATAGCTGACTTTGCTAAGACACAGAAACAGGCACAGAGACTTAGACAAAATGAGAAGACAGAAAATTATCCCAGATGAAAGAATGGAATGAGGCCATAGCCAGAGATCTAAGCAAAACAGATATGAGTAACATGTCTGATAGAGAATTTAAAGTAATGATCATAAGGATATTCACTTGGACTTAAGTAATGATCATAAGACTATTCATATGGAAGACATGAGTGAGACCCTTAACACAGAGATAAGGAATAACATAGTAGAGATAAAGGGCTCAATAAATGAAATGAGAAATGTGCTTGATGGAACGAACACCAGGATGGAAGAAGCAGAGGAATGAATTAGTGACCTAGAAGATAGTAATGGAAACTAATCAAGCTGAACAAAAGAGAGAAAAAATAATTATGCATAACCAGAATAGACTTAGAAAACTCAGTGACTCTGTCAAACACAATAACATTTATATTATAAGATTACCAGAAAAAGAAGAGAGAGAAAAGGGGGCAGGTAATTTATTTGAAGAGATAATAGCTGAAAACTTCTCTAATCTGAGGAAGGAAACAGATATCTAGATCCTGGAGGCATAGAGAACACCCATCAAAATCAACAAAGTAAATACACAACCAAGACATTGTAATTAAATTGGCAAAATATAGTGATATAGAAAAATTTTAAAAGAAGTAAGACAGAAAAAGACAGTAACTTACAAGGGAAACCCATAAGACTAGCAGAAGATTTTTCAACAGAAACTTTGCAAGCCATAGGGAATGGCATGATAAATTCGAAGTACTGAATGGGAAAAATCTGTAGCCAAGAATACTCTATCCAGCTAGGCTATCATTCAAAATACAAGGAGAGAGAAAGGGTTTTCCAGACAAACAACACTATGGGAGTTCATGACCACTAACCACCCCTGCAAGAAATATTAAAGGGACTCTGAGTAGAAAAAAAGAGATCAAAAGTGAGAGTATAAAAGTAGGAAACAGAAAAGAAGTAACAATATTTCTGTAAATTATCAGTCAAGGAATTCACAAAATTAAAGGATATAAAATATAGCAACATACGCCTAAAACATGGGGAGGAAAGGAGAAAAGAATGGGTTCAAACTTAAACAACCATCAATTTTTTAAAAAAAGATTTTATTTATTTGAGAGAGATACAGTGAGAGAGGGAACACAAGCAGGCAGAGTGGGAGAGGGAGAAGCAGGCTTCCCACTGAGCGGGGAGCCCAATGCAGGGCTCAATCCCAGGACCCTGGGATCATGACCTGAGCCGAAGGCAGACGCTTAACTGAGCCACCCAGGCACCCCTCAAACTTAAACAACCATCAACTTAATAGAGACTGCTATGTGCAGAAGAGGTTATTATGTAAACTTGACAGTAACCATAAATCAAAACCCACCAATAGGTATGTAAAGTATAAAGATAAAGAAATCCAAATATATCAATAAACAAATGAACAAAACATGAGAAAGCCAAAGAATCAGAGAAATTCTTCAGAAACAACTACAAAACAATAAAATAACAATAAATACATACCTCTTATTTATAATTACCTTGAATGTAAATGGACTCCAATCAAATGACATAGGCTAGGCAGAATGGATTTAAAAAAAAGACCCATCTATATACAGCCTACAAGAGTCATTTTAGACCTAATGACACCTACAGATTGAATGTGTGAGGATAAAGGAATTTGCATTTATTATGCAAATGGATGTCAGAAGAAGGCCAGAGTAGGAATACTTACCTCGGACAAACTAGACTTTAAAACAAAGGCTGTAACAAGAGACAAGGATACTATATAATCATAAAGAAGACAATCCAACAAAAAGAAATAGCTGTGATAAATATTTATTCATTCAATATTGGAGCACCCAAATACATAAAATAGTTAATAACAAATATAAAGGAACTAATCCTTTATGTTTACAGTAATACAGTATAGTAGGGGACTTTAACACCCTACTTACATCAATGGGCAAATCATCTAAGCACAAAATAAGCAAGGAAGCAGTGGCTTTGAATGACACATTTTATCAGATGGATTTAACAGATATATTCAGAATATTCCGTCCTAAAACAGCAGAATACACATTCTTTTCAAGTGCACATGGAACATTCTTTAGAATAGACCACATATTAGGCCACAAAACAAGCCTCAACAAGTTCAAGAAGATGGAAGTCATACCATGCATCCTTTCTGATTACAACGCTATGAAACTAGAAGTCAGCCTCAAAAAAACCTAGAAAGACCACAAATACAGGGAGGTTAAATAACATGCTACTAAACAGTGAATGAGCCAACCAGGCAATTAAAGAAGAAATTTAAAAAGTATGTGGAAACAAATGAATGTGAAAACAAAATGGTCTGAAACCTTTGGGATGAAGGAAAAGTGGTTCTAAGAAGGATGTTTATAGCAATACTGGCCTACCTCAGGAAGCAAGGAAAATCTCAAGTAGACAACCTTTTACACTTAAAGGAGCTAGAAAAAGAACAACAAACAAAACCTAAAACCAGAAGAAGGAAGGAAATAATAAACATTAGAGCATAAATAAATTATATAGAAACAAACACCCCCCCCAAACAAAACAAAACACTTGTAGAACATATCAATGAAACCAGGAGCTACTTCTTTGAAAAAATCAAAAAAATTGATAAACCTCTAGCCAGTCTTATCAATAAAAAAGGGAAAGAACTCAAAATCACAAATGAGAAATGAGAACAACTAATGCTACAGATATATAAATAATTATGAGAACATTATGAAAAACTATATGTTAACAAATTAGGAAACCTAGAAGAAATCGATAAATTCCTAGAAACATATCAACTACCAAAACTGAAACAGGAAGAAATAGAAAATGTGAACAGACCAATAACCAGTAAGGAAATTGAATCAGTAATCAAAAAAACTCCCAACAAACAAAAGTCCAGCTTCACAGGTGAATTCTACCAAACATTTAAAGAAGAGTTAATACCTAGTCTCAAGCTATTTCAAAAAACAGAAAAGGAAGAAAAACTTCCAAATTCATTCTATGAGGCCAGGATTACCCTGACAACAAAACCAGATTAAGATACCACTAAAAAAAGAGTACTGTAGGCTAACATCCTATGTTTATCTATGATAAATGTAGATGCAAAATCCTCAACAAAATACAAGCAAAACAAATCCAACAACACATTTAAAAAGTCATTCACCATGATCAAGTGATTTATTCCTGGGTTGCAAAGATGGTTTAATATTCACAAATCAATCAAGGTGATATGTCACATCAATAAGAGAAAGGGTAAGAACCATATGATCATTTCAATGGATGAAGAAAATGTACTTTGGCAAAGTACAACATCCATTCATGATAAAAACCCTCAACGAAGTAGGTTTAGAGAAAACATATCTCAACATAATAAAGGCCATATTTGAAAAACCCACAGCTAACATTATCCTTAATGAGAAAAAACTGAGAGATTTTCCCCTAAGGTCGGGAATAAGACAAGGATGTCCACTCTCACCACTTTTATTCAACATAGTATTGGAACGTCTAGCCACAGTAATGAGAAAACAAAAAGAAATAAAAGGCATGCAAATAATTAATGAAGAAGTAAAATTCACTGTTTGCAGATGACATGATACTATATATATTAAACCTGAAAGACTCCACCAAATATCTGCTAAAACTAATAAATAAATGAAGTCAGTAAGGTTATGGAATACAGTGTACAGAAATCTGTTGCATTTTTGTACACCAATAATGAAGCAGCAGAAAGAGAGATTAAGAAAACAGTCCCATTTACACCTGTACTAAAAATAATAAGATACCTAGGAATAAACCTAACTGAAGAGGTGAAAGACCTGATTCTGAAAACTATAAAACACTGATGAAAGAAAACCAACATGACAAAAATAAATGGACTTTCCATGCTCATGGACTGAAAGAACAAATATTGTTAAAAGGTGTATACTACTCAAAGATATCTACACATTTAATGCAATACCCATCAAAATACCATTTTCACAGAGCTAGAACAAATAATCCTCACGTTTATATGGAGCCAAAAAAGACCTGGAATAGACAAAGCAATCCTGAAAAAGAAAAACAGAGCTGGAGGTATCACAAGTCCAACATATTACAAAGCTGTAGTAATCAAAACAGTATGGTACTGGCACAAAAATAGACATATAGATCCATAGAATGGAATAGAAAACCCAGATATAAACCCACAACTATACAATCAATTAATCTTCAACAAAGGAGGAAAGAATATCTAGTGGGAAAAGGATAGTCTCTTCAGGAAGTGGTGTTGGGAAATCTGGACAGCAATATGTAATAGAAGCTGGACCACTTTCTTACACCATACACAAAAATAAATTCAAAATGGATTAAAGACCTAAATGTGAGACTTTCTGAAGCCATAAAAATCCTAGAAGAGAACACAGGCAGTAACCTCTTTGACATCAGTTGCAGCAACTTCTTTCTAGATGTCTCCTGAGGCAACAGAAACAAAAACAAAAATAAACTATGGGGACTACATCAAAATAAAAAGGTTCTGCTCAGTGAAGGAAACAATCAACAAAGCAAAAAGACAACCTACAGAATGGGAGAAGATGTTTGCAAATGATGTATCCGAAGAAGGTTAGTATCCAAAATCTATAAAGAACTTAAACAACTGAACCCCCAAAACCCAAATAATCTAATTAAAATTGGCAGAAGACATGAACAGACAATTCTTCAAAAAAGGCATTCAGTTGGTCAATAGACACATGAAAAGATGCTCAACATCGGTTATCATCAGGGAAATGCAAATCAAAACTACAATGAGATATCACTTCACCTCTCAGAATGACTAAAATCAACAACACAAGAAACAACAAGTGTTGGTGAGGTTATGGAGAAAAAGGAACCCTCTTGTACTTTTGGTGGGAATGCAAACTGGTATAGCCACTATAGAAAACAGTAGGGAGGTTACTCAAAAATTAAAAATAGATCTACCCTATGACCCAGCAATTGCACTACTGGATATTTACTGAAAAAATACAGAAACACTAATTCAAAGATATACATGCACCTCTATGTTTATAGTAGCCTTATTTACAATAGCCAAAATATGGAAGCAGCCCAAGCATCCATCAACTGATGAATGGGTAAAGAAGATGTGCTGTGTATGTATATGTGTGTGTGTAATGGAATATTATTCAGCTATAAAAAAGAATGACATCTTTCCATTTGCAATGATGTAGATGGAGCTAGACAGTATAATTCTAAGTGAAATAAGTCAGAGAAAGACAAATACCATGTGACTTCACTTATATGTGGAATTTAAGGAACAAAACAATGAGCAAAGGGGGGAAAAAGAGAAGCAAACTGAGAAACAGACTCAACTAGAGAACAAACTGATGGTTACAAGAGGGGAGGTGAGTGGAGGAATGGATGAAATAGGTGATGGGGATTAAGGAGTGCACTTGTTGTGTTGAGCATGGGGTGATGTATGGAATTTTTGAATGACTGCATTATATACCTGAAACTAATGTAGCACTCTATGTTTACCAACTAGAATTCAAAAAAAATTAAAATAAAAAGAAATGGTTGCATATATCTGGACACTAATGATTGTAAGCATAAAGGATTTAAGAAAAATCATTCCAAGATATTTGGAGGCACAGGCATTCAGGAATGAATTAGAAAAATTATACATTAATTTGACCAAGGGTAGACTAAATTAGTATTTTTTTTCTATGAATATAATGTTAAATTAGCTAACATTTGGGGCACCTGGATGGCTCAATTGGTTAAGCATCTGCCTTTGGCTCAGGTCATGATCCTGGAGTCCTGGGATCGAGCCCCACATTGGGCTCCCTCCTCAGCAGGGAGTCTGCTTTTCCCTTTCCCTCTGCTCCTCCCCTCACTTGTGCTCTCTCTTGCTTACTTACTGTCTCAAATAAATAAATAAAATCTTTAAAAAAAAATTAGCTAACATTTATTGTCTACAACATGATATATATTATATTAAATGTTTTATATGTCTTCATTGTCTTATTAAATAGTCATTGACTCTATGCGGAAATGGATGGTTAGAGGGTTATAAGAGTTATTCGAGATCAAACAATTCCTTGTGGCACAAGCAGAATTCAAACACTTGTCCATCGGATTAGTATATACAATCTTAGCCAATTTGTAGGTAACAGATTGTGTGTAGCTGTGATATAACTATGAACATAGAAAGTCAATTTGAGTATTAACATAATGGAGGTGTGTAAATTGTGATAAATACTCAGAGATAGACAAACAAATGCAATTTACCTTATTGAAAATGAAACTTTAAAATTTGGATTGGTTTTGATTTACCCCATGGTTTCTAATATTTTTTTCTATTACTTTTCTTCTTAACTTTGTTCTATTTCGCATTTCCCTTCCTGGGTCAGTCCTGCAGTTTATTCTTGGCTCTTCCTCTTTGTCCTCTTTTGAATGCTGCCTCAATACGCAGGCCTATTTCTACCTCTTGTTTAGGGTACTGTAATCCTTACCTTCTGTCATGCTCCAGTCCTACATATTATTTTCTGTCTATTTCAGTACCTAAGAAATATTTATCCTTCCTTCCTTCCTACCTTTAATTCTGGAAGTTAGATACCCAAAATTGTAACTACCTTAAGTCTGTAAAATACATATTCATGTGGATGGGATACCATTAAATAAAGTATAGAAAAAAGAATAAAAAATAGTAACTGAGTTCAGTGATATTAAAAACATCAGTTCAACTGTTTAGTTTATTTTCCAAAAGATAGATACCCTGACTTAAAGCAATTGACTTACTTGAGGTTTTTAATTTAACCGATTGAACTGATTAGATATTTTATGTACTAATGAAACTTCATAATGTAGACTCACTAGATGCCAGGAGCGCCCTTCTCAAGTTGTGTTGATCAAAAATATCTCCAGACATTGCCAAATATGCCCTGGGTGGGAGCTGAGGGGTCAAAATCAGTAGGGGTATAGACTAACATTCATTTTTATTAAAAATTCATTCAATTTAATTCCAGATCTTAGGAATTAATGAATTAAGTGAAAGAGTCAGAGAAACAGTACTATATGAAAGTATACTCTTTCAGTATAAATTACCATTAAGCTGTTCATTTAGATTACAAGGATATTAAGGGCTGTGACCATCTTTTAGGCTTTATATAAACAGCTTTGAAAACACCCAGATTATTAATTTAGTTAATCTTAACTGATATCCCACACTTATCTGATCACTTACATAATACACAATGTTAAAAATAGAAACCCAATAAGAAGTTAAACTGAGAGGAGAGAACATAATGTAATGAAACAGTCCATGAACTTGGGGCCACAGAAAGTAGCATTACCCATTAGTACTATCTAAAGTAGTAAGACTTTCCTTATGTGTGGAATTTTATTCAATAAAAGTATCCAAACGTGGCTATATGTTGTAATTGGAAGAGGAAGTCAGACCAGACAGAAAGCTGGAGGTGGCAAGCTGGCGCCCAGATCAGTAGGTTAACCAAACCAAGGGAATAAACTGAGATGAAGTTTCTGTGCTGGGAATCATCCAGGTCTTTGGTTTTTTGTTTTGTTTTTGTTTTCTCTTCACAAACTTCAGAATCCCTTAACCATAAAAATTAGGTTATATAACTGCCCCTTCAGATTATGATCCAAGAGGAATATTTTGATAACATCCTCTTAAAGGAAGTGAGGAGATCTAGAAAAAAGATTTTCTGTGGTGATTTATAGATTATGATGTATGTTCTAAATAAAATTCAAGATTGGGTTTATGAGATAAAAAATGAAGATTAGATAAGACAATAAGCTAGTATATAAAGAGACCTAATTTTGAATAGGAAGAAATATAAGAAAATTAATAATGCTATATCAGTTTTCAAATTCAAAGAATGGAAGCCATACTATAAAATGATGAATGAAATGTTATAAAATTTTTATGGCATACACTATTATAGTTATTTTCATAATACAGTATTGGGAATATTGTTAGCATTATAAAAAACTTTCTGTGATGATAGGCTAATGCTCAGTTTCTCCATTATGAGATAGGGGGGCATATTGTATGGTAATGTAATTCTTTAAAAGTAAAGTTATAAAACAGTAGGAAAGCTAACACATTATTAACTTTATATTAAATATCACTCACTGTATGCCCATGTAAGGATGGGCTACTTCCGTACAATCTTGTACACAATGTTCTACATGATACTTAGGCAATGACAAAAATGATGACACAGAACATCTCATACACTTCTTGCAGTATGGTTATTAGATTTTTGCACAAGGATGTTTATACACAACATACAGGTTTTTAACTGTCTAGTGGGATGATTCAACATTCATTAAGAGGAAGGAGATCATCATAAAGGTCTTCATCTTTGTCTTCATGCTGAATAGGCTGAGGAAAAAGAGGGGTTGGTTTTGCTATCTCAGGAGTGGCAGATATGTAGGAGGTAGAAGCAGAAGCAGGAGAGGCAGGCACACCTGGTGTAACTTTATGGAAATATATTATAATTTCTGTCCGACTTTTTGCGCTTCTATTTTTCTGAAAATGTTTCTGTATGGTACCAATCCTTCTACCGTTTGCTTTCATTTCAGTGCCCATATCTATCATAGAAGGTTCCATTGTAAAAAAAGAAGTCAAAAGTCTTGAATAATCAGAACCCTTCTGCCAGGTTGTCTAATGTCAATTTGTTTTCTGGCACTGCTTTTTAAAATTTTTTTTATTTAAATTCAATTTAGTTAACATATACTGTATTATTAGTTTCAGGGATATAATTTGGTGATTCATCATTTGCATATAACACACAGTGCTCATTGCATCAAGTGCCCTCCTTAATGCCCATCACCCCCCACCTATCTCCCCAACCATCTCGCCTCCAGCAACCCTCAGTTTCCTATAGTTGAGTCTCTTGTGGTTTGCCTTCCCCTATGTTTTCGTTTTATTTTATTTTTCCTTCTCTTCCTCCTATGTTCATCTGTTTTGTTTCTTAAATTCCACATGAGTGAAATCGTATGGTATTTGTCTTTATCTGACTGACTTATTTTTTTTAAGATTTTTATTCATTTGAGAAAGAGAGACAGAGAGAGCACAAGCAGGGGGAGAGGCACAGCTGGAAGCCCAACATGGGGCTCGATCCAGGACCTGGAGATTCTTAACCATCTGAGCCACCCAAGCACCCTGATTGACTTACTTTGCTTAACATGATACCCTCTAGTTCCCTCCACGTCATTGCAAATGGCAAGATTTCATTCTTTTTGATGGCTGAGTAATATCCCATTGTATGTGGACATCTGGGCTCTTTCCATAGTTTGGCTGTTGTGGACATTGCTGCTATAAAAATTGGGGTGCATATGGCCCTTTGAATCACTATGTTTGCATCCGTTGGATACAAACCTAGTAGTGCAATTGCTGGGTCCTAAGGTATTTCTATTTGTAACCTTTTGAGGAACCTACATACTGTTTTCCAGAGTGGCTGCACCAGTTTGCATTCCCACCAGCAGTGTAAGAGAGTTCCCCTTTCTCTGCATCCTCACCAACATCTGTTTTTTCCTGAGTTATTA
Source organism: Ailuropoda melanoleuca (assembly GCF_002007445.2). Taxonomy (NCBI): domain Eukaryota; kingdom Metazoa; phylum Chordata; class Mammalia; order Carnivora; family Ursidae; genus Ailuropoda; species Ailuropoda melanoleuca. The sequence goes on from NC_048223.1 coordinate 64,456,747, forward strand.
ATTTTAGCCATTCTGACTGGTAGGGGTGGTATCTCATTGTGGTTTTGATTTGTATTTCCCTGATGGTGAGTGATACTGAGAATTTTTTCATGTGTCTGTCAGCCATTTGTATGTCTTCTTTGGAGAAATGTCTGTTCTTGTCTTCTGCCCATTTCTTGACTGGATTTTTTTTGGTTTTTTGGGTGTTGAGTTTGATATTAGCCCTTTATCTGATAAGTCATTTGCAAATATCTTCTTCCATTCCATGGATTTCCATTTAGTTTTGTTGACTGTTTCCTTTGCTGTGCAAAAGCTTTTTATCCTGATGAAATTCCAATAGTCCATTTTTTGCTTTTGTTTCCTTTGCCTTTGGAGACATGTCTAGCAAGAAGTTGCTGCTGCCGAGGTCAAAGAGGTTGCTCCCTGTGTTCTCCTCTAGGATTTTGATAGATTCTTGTCTTACATTTAGGTCTTTCATCCATTTTGTGTTTATTTTTTGTATATGGTGTAAGAAAGTGGTCCAGTTTCATTCTTCTGGATGTAGCTGTCCCAATTTTCCCAACACCATTTGTTGAAGAGACTAAGAGACTTGTCTTTTTTCCATTGGATATCCTTTCATGTTTTGTCAGAGATTAGTTGACCACAGAGTTGAGGGTCCATTTCTGGGTTCTCTATCTGTTCCATTGATCTATATGTATGTTTTTGTGCCAGTACCGTGCTGTCTTGATAATTACAGCTTTGTAATACAGCTTGAAGTCTGGAATTGTGATGCCTCTGGCTTTGGTTTTCTTTTTCAACGCTCCTCTGGCTATTTAGGGTCTTTTGTTGTTTCATACACATTTTAGGATTATTTGCTCCAGCTCTGTGAAAAATGTTGATGGTATTTTGATAGGGATTGCATTGAATGTGTAGATTGCTTTGGGTAACATAGACATTTTAAGAATATTTGTTCTTCTAATCCATGAGCATGGAATGTTTTTTCATTTCTTTGTGTCTTCCTCAGTTTCTTTCATAAGTGTTCTATAGTCTTCAGAGTACAGATCCTTTACCTCTTTGGTTAGGTTTATTCCTAGGTATCTTATGGGTTTGGGTACAATTGTAAATGGGATCGATTCCTTGATTTCTCTTTCTTCTGCTTCATTGTTAGTGTATAAAGATGCAACTGACTTCTGTCTAGCACTGCTTTTTCTACATCTTCTTCCTCATTGTCTGACACTGGTTAAGAAGCTCTCATCTCTATCAAGTTGTCTTCTGCTACTTCCTCTAGTGTTTGTTAGCTCTTGAATTTCTCCAATATCCATATCTTGAAACCCTTTATCCCCCAACTTTTTTGTCATGTTCACAATTTCTTTTATGATTTTCTTGATTAGCTATCATAAATCCTGTGAAGTCATATACAACATCTGGACACAGTTTTCTGCAGCAGGAATTTATGTTTTTGAGCTTGATGGCTTTCACGAATTTTCCTATAACAATGATGGTATTTTTAATTGTGTAATCCTTCCAGACTTGCATGATTTTCTGTCAGTGTTCTCTTCCATAGTGTTGACAATATTTCTCATACAGTACTGTGTGTAATGAGCCTTAAAGGTCCTTATGAAACCCTCATCTAGAGGCTAAATTGGAGACATTGTGTTTGGGGCCAAGTGGACTTTGGTGTTGAATTCATGGGGTTCGGAGTGGCCAGCAGCATTATTGAATATCAAAAAAAACCTTTAAGAAGTAGTCCCTTACTGGCATGATGCTTCCTGACTTCAAGGACAAAGCATCAATAGAACCAATCCAGAGAAAGGGTTCTCATTGTCCAAGACTTCTTGTATGTAACCAAAAGACTGGCAGCTGGTATTTATCTTTTCCCTTCAAGACTTGGGAGTTAGCAGCAGGGCAGTCCTGCTCATAACCCCAACTGCGTTTGTTAACTCATTTCTTCCTACCTTAAATCCTGATGCTCACTCCTGTGATGTTGACATTTTCTTAAGCTAAAACTCTTTCTAAAATTATCAAACCATCCTTTGCTGGCAGTAATTCTCTAGCTTTAGATCCTTCACCTTCCCTCTGCTTTAAGTTGTCATATAGTTTTTTCTTGAATCATGTTAGAGTCTATAGATATGCCTTTCTTATCACAATCCTGCACCTACATAAAAGCTGCATTTTCAATGAGATTAAAAAAATCACAAAAAGTATAAGGTTTTAATTGCTGCTAGTGTAGCTGCAGTGATAGCATCATGAACTTCATTTTCTTTCTTCTTCTTCTTTTTTTTTTTTTTAACAATGGTTCTTACACTGGATTCAGTTATCTTAAAATGGTGGGCAACCACAGCTGCAGATCACAATCTACAGTATATATAAAGCAATTCAACTTTTTCTTGTAACGTCATGACATTTCTCTGCTTCTTGGGAGCACTTCCAGCATCATTAGTGGCACTTCATGTGGGTCTCATGGTGTTATTCAAGGTTTACAGTATTGCAGTAAGCATGGTGAAAAATCCTTGAGAACTGCAAGAGATCATTTTTTATTGCAATATTCAATTTAGTGGAGAGACAAACTGCTCATGTAGAGATGATAAGTGAGCATCACACAGCATTTTAAGCATGTACTTGCAACACTTGAGGTCACCGCAGTAGCAACAGAAGGTGGCTATGAAATTATTACAGTAGTGCAGTATGTACTACAGTTAATTTTATGGAGTTATGATTTAATACTTCATCTTTATGTTTACATTTCTCTTGAATGCAAATGGTGCTTATAAAGTCTGTGTGTGTTTAACTTTTGATATTTAAGTATATTTACATTTTTATACAATATAAATACACACACACACACACACACACACACACGGTGGCATCAAGATATAGAAAGCAAAATGTTTTAGACACCTAAAGAGAAATTAGCTGAAACACAATGGTAGCAGGACACTTTAAATAGGCCGGAAGACTGATGGGTGGGAGGATCTGAATGTTTTTCCTTTTAGGGATTGTGCTTTTTGTCTAAGAACTCTTCACTTAGACTAGATCCCAGAGATTTGCTTCTCTTTTGTTTCGTTTTTTTTCCTAAAAGTTTTGATTTTTAGGTTTTACATCTTAAAAATCAGTTTTGAACTAATTTTTGTGTATGGTGTAAGGTCTAGGTTAGGTTTTTTTTTTTTTGCTTTTTTAAGATAAAATAAAGTTTCAATTTTTGCCCATCAAAACATATGGGTATTTTAAATAGCAATAAATGGAATTGATAAGGGTGCAAAAATAAGGCACTTAGAGTAGTTGGAAATACAAATGTGATTCCGCATTTGCATTTCTTGGGATTGATCCAAAGATAAGTAATCATAGATATATACAAAAATACAGTAGAATAGAGTTGACTGAACTGTTATCACAAGAAAACACTGGAAACAATCTACATGTCCAGTATCAGGATGACTGATTAGTAGAATAAAATACACTAAGATTAGAATTTTGTGTAGTCTTGTGAAAATGTTCACAGTTTATTAAATGAAAAACAGGTTACAAAACATTAAGCACAATATGTTAATAGAGATTACAAGTGATTTTTATTTTCTGGTTTTTTTTTCTAAAAGTTTCAGCAATATTTGGTGTTACCATTAAGAGTATTTTTTTTTATTTTGAGAACTTATTGTAAATAAAGCATAGAACAGTTTTGCATTTAGTTGTGGTTACTATTTTGAGTTTTATTACTGAATAATTAGTTTTTCTTTCATGACTTTAAAAGTATTGCAGCATTTAAAAAATAATTATAATAATAAAATAAAAGTATTGTAGCATTTTAATGTTGGTTTTATGAAGAGGAAAGTACTTTTCCCTCAGCAGACTATATCTCTGACTTTGTAATGAAAGTTATTAAAATATATATTAATTTAAATACGTATACACATATAATTTTAATTTTAAAAATAAGTCCTCCTATATGTACTGTGGTGGCAGATTTTCTTATCACTAAATTTTAGGAAAGAAGAAAGATATGATATGAGAAAATTGCCCCCATGGTTGCTATTTTTAAGGGAAGTAACCTAACACCTGCAATTTCTTTCTTAAAAAGATAGCTCAAGGCTTATTATTAAAACTAACTACCTTTATTATTTTAAAAAATTTTTTCTTACTTTAGTCAAACTGAGTAATTTATGCCCTTTTAACTACTATAACTAAGATTTTAGATTGGCTTCTATTGTAGTGCTCTAGGGAAGATATTATGAGAAAGAAAAACCACTCATTTTCACAGCAGAACTGATGGGACAAAGGGGCAGTGGTTCAATAAATATGCTAAAAATATAAAGGTCCTCAATGAAAACAAACATGCTCTGTTGCAATTGTTGCAAGTGTATATCTAGGCTATTAAGCAAGTGATACTTTTAATCTTTATTCAAGATAAAACTTTTTTTAGATTAATCAAATTGGGTCATAAACTTCATGAGGTGATTTTGATAACCAAGTAAGTTTTTTCTCTGCTGTATCTTTCAAAAAGATAAATATAAAGAAAACATCTCAGGTTCTAAGGAGTTTAGCTAAGGACTTTGACAGTAAGTCATTTAAATCTCTGTATAAAGTTATTAAAAATATAGTATCATTGTACGTGTGTATTGTATATTCAGATGAATACATATGTTATAAATGAGACAAAAAGATTATGTTGCGTAATTTCTATTCTGAAACATGGTCCTGAAATAAAGGAATAGGAATTGTAATGGGTAATGTTTGTTTAGAAAGCTTTTCTTTTTTTTTTTTATTATGTTCAGTTAGCCACTGTACATCATTAGTTTTTGTTGTAGTGTTTAATGATTCATTAGTTACGTATGACACCCAGTGCTCATCACAACATGTGTCCTCATTAATACCCATCACCCTGTTACCATCAGCCCCTACCCCCCTCCTCTCTGAAACCCCTAGTCTGTTTCCTGGGGTCCATAGTCTCTCATGGTTCATCTCCCTCTCTGATTTCTCCCCCTTCAGGTTTCCCTCCCTTCCCCTATGGTCCTCTGTGCTATTGCTTATGTTCCACATATGAATGAAACCATATGATAATTGTTTTTCTCTGCTTGACTTACTTCACTTAGCATAATCCCCTCCAGTTCCATCCATGTCAATGCAAATGGTAGGTATTCATCCCTTCTGATGACAGAATAATATTCCATTGTATATATGTACCACATCTTCTTTATCCATTTGTCTGTTGAAGGGCGTCTCGGCTCCTTCCACAGACACATGAAAAAATTCTCAACATCATTAGCCATCAAGGAAATACAAATCAAAACCACAATGAGATAACACCTTACACCAATTAGAATGGCAAGAATTAACAAAACAGAAAACAACAAATGTTGGTAAGGATGTGGAGAAAGGGGATCCCTCTTACACTGTTGCGAATGCAAGCTGGTACAGCCACTCTGGAAAACAGTATGGAGGTTCCTCAAGATGTGAAAAATAGAGCTACCCTACGACCCAGCAATTGCACTACTAGGTATTTACCCCAAAGATACAGATGTAGCAAAAAGAAGGGGCACATGCCCCCAATATTCTTAGCAGCAATGTCGACAATAGAACAGCTTTTCTAATTCTTGAGGGGGAAGGGGAAAAAAATAACAAATTCGAAGGATCTCTATTTCTTATAGATTGGATAATTTATAGAATATATTGACATATAGAAATGTATATAGATATATAGAAATTCATAATGCTGTAACAACACTGGTTTTTATATTCATAGATTGAAGTATGTGATACTGAAGGTAGATGTGAAGTAGGCTATTATTCTTTTGTACACTTAAAATGTTTTAGTGAGTCGAGATCTTCTCAAGGTCCTTTAAATACAGAGCTTGTGGGGTGCCTCAGTCCATTAAAGCGTCTGCCTTAGGCTCAGGTCATGATCTCCAGGTCCTGGGATTGAGCCCTACCTCTGGCTTCCTGCTCAGCAGGGAGTCTGCTTCTCCCTCTCCCTCTGCCCCTTTCTCTGACTCATGCTCTCTCTTTCTTCTCAAATAAATAAATGTATTACATAAACACATACATACATACAGAGCTTGTGTGTACTTCTCAGCCATCTTCTTAAAAATGTAGATTTATACTGGACACTCATGGATATTTAAAAATTGCTTTCTTGGTATGTCTGAGGGGCACATTTGAACTAATAATATGAGTCTGACAATACATTTTAATAAAATTTTATCTTCAGTATTGTACATATTGAACTCTGTCTAAATCAACAATAAGGTTTTTTTCTCTTAGATAATTCCTCAACTTCCATGACACATTTCTAGTCTCCTTTTTTAGAATTCTCATTCAGTATTTTCTCCTATACCCTGTGCTGAATTAACTAAAATGAAGATGTATTGTTTCTTAATGCTTTTATTATTGCCTCCATTTAGAATACTATGTCCTCAACTTTTTCACTACTGTCTTTAATTGTTGAAATTCTGCTTCTCCCACAGCATTGTGGTTAGTTAACACTATATTATATACTTCAAAACTGCTAAGAAACCAGATTTTAAATGTTCCCACCACAAAAAAGAAATGTTAAATTTGGGATGCAATGGAGGTATTAGCCAATTCTACAGTGGTAATCATATTGCAATATAAATATAAATATATATATATGTACCAAATCAACAGAATTATAAACTTTAAACTTACACAATATTATTTATCAATGACATCTCAATTTTTAAAAATTTACTTCTCCTACAACCAAGAGTTTCACGTTTTCTGAAGCATGATTTGATTCCCTCAATATGGCCTTTCAGTTAAATTATGTTATCACATAGCATAATTTTATTATGACATTTCCTACATTCTTCTCAATTTTATATCCTTGAGGTAAGAGTTCTTACATCTTTGTACCTTTTTTGTTGTGTACTTTTGATGTATAGATAACTGCAACTTAGTAAAAGTTGTAACAACTCACAAAAATAAATATGAAGGGACGCACAGCTAAGTGGCAGTGTGATAAGGATCCTGGACCAGCTTTACAAATCTAAGTGATTTGTCAGGGTCAATATGATAAGCCACTTGAGTTCAACAACCTGCTAAAAGTAATGCAACAAATCATTGAAAGTAGAGATTTTATTTTAAAATATTCTAAGAAGATTGGTATCACATTCTGATTTTTAATGATCTTAGAATTTTCCTAGAATTAATATACAAGTCCCAGTAGGTAGTTTTGGGGGGTTTAATAAAATTAAAAATACAGACAAAAAATGCTCTCCAACAATTAATAGATTTAGCACAGAGGAAAAAATATTTTAAAAGTGAATGAATTTGTTACAAAAGTGCTTTTGAAATGTTTGTTTTGAAAAGCAGTTTTCATATTTTGGACAGAAAGAAGTGTTATTAATTTGTTTTCCATTCAGTATTACCAATCAGCAGTATGGTCACAAATCTTAGAATTATTTGTCATATAAAGTAGAAAAATGTAGCTAGAATTACTTTTTTTTTTTTATTTTATTTTATTATATTGTGTTAATCACCATACAGTACATCACCAGATTCCGATGGGGATAGCCTGGTGATGGGTAGTAGGGAGGGCACGTATTGCATGGTGCACTGGGTGTTATACGCAACTAATGAAGAATTACTTTTAAGATGAAATCTTATTAAGAAATGGAAGCTGCATTTAGAAATACACTTGATTATACAGATCTAAGATTGTACTGCCTGGTTATTGAATGGTAGTGTCATGTGAATCACTGTTGTTTCACTGATTTTACAGACAGAATCATTGTCTTCTGTCACTTATCTCAAAATCTCAGTTAAAAATTGATTCACAGAGTGAAGATGAAGGAAGTTACATGTAAACTGATAGGATTGGTTTGAATTAATTTTTTTAAATTGTTCTGCCCAAGTAAGAAAGCTGCATAGAGGTTAATCTAGTGGGTTTATTAAGACCTGGGAGTGTGATAAGTAGATTCAAAATAAAGATTCTTAATATAACAAGTCTTTCATAGGTTTGAGCTTTATATTCTGAATGGTAAAATAGGATTTAAGTAAAACTTTCCACATTTTAATAAATATAAAATTTTTTTCTCAAATTTTAACTATTAGAGAAAAATGTATAAAACAAAATATTATATTCACGGAAATAATTATTTGTAACTTTAGGATTGAATCAGGTAACAGTGTAAGTTTAAATAGCAAACTTTTGTATCTTAGTGTTAATATATTGAAATTGCGTTTTCATTAAATTGGGTCAAATGCAAAATGGCTTTCTTTTTCTCTCTATGATCTTAAATAACAATTTTTTTCACTTAGTTGTTATGAAATTATATGGAGAGTCATGATGCAGATGAGTTCTACAGAAACTTTTACCCTTAGTGTCCAGAAAGTTTTTCAGTAGTGTTACTTTTATTTTAAAGATAAATGCAATCAGAATAATAGGTAAAAACTTTGAGCTTTTCTAAATAGGACAAAAATTACTAACGTTGAGTATTTATTGCCTTTCCCTTTTCCAAGTCCATTAAAAGGATTCCTCTTAGTTTCTTACCTTCTCTTGACTTCTAAAAGGCTTTTATTTAGGTCACAAGCAATTTGGGGATTCCGTTAGGCCAGATGAGAAGGAAAGAAAAGAGAGAGGAGTAATTTTTGTGGGAATTTTATGGAGAGGGAATCCAGAGAAACTGGGGTGTGAGGGGAAGGTACAAAGAAGAAAGAATTTTTGAAAGTATTGTTCAAGAAATGACAATAGAGAACTTAAGTTACTTTGAAATTAGTTTTCAATTACCATCAGGTTCCTCTGGCAACAACACAGCTTGAGATGAGACAATATGTGTCAAAGATTTAGTAAGACTGGCAATTGTCAACAGCTTTATATCAACAATTGAGATGAGAGTGTGGGGGTAGGAGAACACAATCTAATCTGGAAATGGAAGGTATTGCCACAAGATAATATTCATTGTTGTTGTTTTCGGTTTTGTTGATCAAGATTTGTTATTTTATTCTGTGAAGGAACTAGTTATGTAGCTGATTTATGATCTATCACTTTTTATCATATAAATAGCAGTTATATTTATTTTTTCTCTTCTGGGGCATTCAATTTTATCTTGGGTTGGGGTAAGAGAACATAGGGGAAGTAGAGTAAAATTTGATTCAGTGTGTCTTTCCTATGTATGAAATAAACTTGGGAAGTCTGTATTTTTTCTGTTTTTGACCTATCATCCATCATATTCTAGTCTATACTGTTAACCAAAGTATCTCTTTTAGTTTCTCATTTTCTCTATCTGGAAATGCAGGATACAGTCTTTAAAGTAACCAGATGTCAGATCAGATCTTCAAGATTTTAATGATAACAATCAACATGGAAGTTGTTTTTTTTTCTCTTATAGCTTTATCTGTTGTTTTAATACTCAAAATTAAATTATCAAGACACAACAGGTAAAAAGATTCCTGGTATAGTCCTGACCTAATTACAAACTTGTAAGAGAATGGTCTTCAATATTACTTGTATATGTAGTATAACTATCACGTGCTGTTTGTTTATATGAATATTCAAAACAAGAGGAAAATGGAAGAGTAGATTTTATAGACTGTCACTGAAATCTCATAGATTTTTTTTAAAGAAATTTTTTTTTGTTTGACTGGATTCTTTCATTAGCAATGTTTGCGACCTCATATAGTTTAAAACACCTGACATTAGAGCAGAATTGATTGGTCATGTAGGAAAAATGGTCTCTTGGGGCTTTCCAGATAGAACCTACCATTTAAGGCCAATCTTATAGATTAGAAAGATGGATTATCCGTGTTTTTTGTTTACATTCTGTGAAAGCAGAAATTGGAAAAGTAAATTGAAAATGTAGAGGTGGTAAGAACTAATTCAGTTTTGCTCTTTACTTTTTATTGATAAAATGACTTTGTAAATGGCATTAGCTATCATTAACACTCAAACTATTTCATGAAGAAAAATGAAATCTCAGATTTAGTAATTAGGTAGTTGAGTTCAGAAACATGGGGCGCCTGGGTGGCTCAGTCATTAAGCGCCTGCCTTCAGCTCAGGGCGTGATCCCGGCATTCCAGGATGGAGCCCCACATTGGGCTCCTCTGGTGGGAGCCTGCTTCTTCCTCTCCCACTCCCCCTGCTTGTATTCCCTCTCTCGCTGGCTGTCTCTCTCTCTGTCAAATAAATAAATAAAATCTTTAAAAAAAAACAAGAAAAATATATACACAACTGATGGCCTTGCAACCTGGAAAAATACATTAGTTGGAAACTACCTGTGCATTGTTTTCTTGCAGGGAACAAATCACAAGACAGTGGCATAGCAGAGATGGAAGAACTTCCCGTGCCACATAACATTAAAATAAGCAACATTACATGTGACTCATTCAAGATTTCATGGGAAATGGATGCAAAGTCAAAGGACCGTATTACACACTATTTCATTGACCTCAATAAGAAAGAGAACAAGAACTCCAATAAATTTAAACACAAGGTAAAATCTTAACATGTACTTCTATTCATTTGCATCTTAAAATCTAAGTATGAGGATGTTTTAAAAGAAGGAATAATGGTCTATTAATTACTTATGTGATATATTTGACATTGGGAAGACTAAAAATTACGTGTTATTTCAAAACCCGATCCCTTTAAGAAATTTTGTAAGAAAATGAAATGCCAAGTATTTTTTACCCCAAAAAGATAAAATCATGACTCTCATGTGGACAGAAAAATGAACACATGTTAAAGATTAAACTCATTAATGAGGTAGCTGATGAGGTGTTACACCCAGTTCAAAGGATAATCCAAAGAATCGACACAGTCATAGATCAGGATATTGAAATAAATGTATAACTACAGGCAAAACTGGTTTGGGGTCAGGAAGGAGCAAGGGCCAGAAGGGATGGAGAAAATTCATTTGCATGTATTTAGACAAGAATAACTGTTATCTGTTATCTACAAATTATAGTGTTATAACTTCCACAGAATCAGAAGAAAATAGCCAGAAGAGTGTGCTATAGGCAGTGCATAGTTTTTCATTAAGGCATACATTTTTTCCCTATAATTACTGCTGAGAGAGGAATGTGATATAGCTTATAAACTTTAGGGTATTTGTAAAATACTTTAGGGCTGAAAATTAGCTTTATGTGGTCAATTTTATTTTATGGTTTGAGAATGAAAATTACCTTTATATGTCTTAGACCTGTTAACATCTCTTTGGTATTTATTCTTTAACAGTCTACTTAATCACATATCTTTTCATACATGTCTCTCTACATACACATCAGAGATAGTATAGAGAGGATAATAGTTATTACATATTCTTTGTTTCAGTATTTTCACTGATGAAAACTTTTTTTTATATTGATACCAAATTTAACTTGGCAAATCTTTTGATAGAGCTGCCTTATCTTTTCTGGAAATTATGTCTTTTACCAAATGCACAGTTATACACACTACTGATAAGTGAGGATTATATGTATAGATAAGTGTGAGAGAACAAGATTGATAAGTCATATTCTAATCATGTTCTAATTTTGATTATGCTCTCTGGTTTATGGATATTTTGTTTGCTGACATTTGCCTTCTTGAAGTAGTTTTGAAATATTTTCATGAAATAGCTTTGAAGTACTTAATGTTAATTGATGATTAGGTAAAGATTTGACCCCCTTTTTCATTCCACACTTTAGAAAACCATGTCTTGGAAACGTAGTGAATATCCATGTAGCAAGTTTAATAACTTTATTAATCATTGTTTAGAAATAACCTAAACATTTCTGTGACACATAAGCTCCATACCGGAATACAACTGAAGCAGATATTACCTCTTTTGTATATAAAACGGATTCGTTTATTCAAAATGGTTATTTTAAAAATGTTTTCTCCCTTCCCATATAAAATATTTAGTAATGGGTTACTCTGGTAAAATTAATGGATAGTATAAATTAAGCAAATATATTTTAAAATACAGAATCATTGAATTTTATTTGTCATGTTTATGGGTTGTTGAATGTTTTGTTTTATTATTTAATATTAGAATATTGCATTTTAAGGAGCATATATAAGGAGTGAACAGAGAAGAACAAGAATCAAGAAAACAGGACTCTAAATACATTTATATCATTAACTAGCTGTATGACCTTAGGCATGTCTTTTGATCAAATTGGGCCTTATTTTTACATCTGGAGAACAGAGATTTGATTATAATAATTGTTAAATACCTTTAAAAAGGAAAATTCTATCATTAGCCAGGAATTTAACAAGTTCCTCCACATTGTTTACAAATGATTCAGGTTATACTGCTAAATTATTTCTTCCCTCCCTCCCTTCTACCCTCCTTCTTTCCTGCTTTTCTTTCTTTTTTGTGTTAGGATGTTCCAACAAAATTGGTGGCAAAAGCTGTTCCCTTGCCCATGACTGTCCGTGGACACTGGTTTTTGAGCCCGAGAACTGAATATACAGTAGCAGTGCAGACTGCCTCAAAACAGGTTGATGGTGATTATGTTGTGTCTGAATGGAGTGAAATTATAGAATTCTGCACAGCAGGTAAGAGAACTAGGTACAAATACAGAAAAATATTTAATAGTTCCTTAAAAGCTAATTACAGAAAAATATCTTTTAATCATAAGATGATACAAATTTCATTGGGTTATTTTTACATTGATAGTAGTATTGTGTAATAGAGCAAACTATGCTGTATTAGTTGGAGTGAGCTTAGAGTCTCAGCAAAAGCCGAGTAATGGCATTAAATCAGTTCTTTGCTGCATAGTTTGATTTTTCAAAGTAAAAGCTTTGCAAATAAGAATTGATTCAGTTTGAAAATACACTCAAACATATTTTGAGCTTCATTTTGAGAGAGAGAGCGTTTTTTTTTTTCTTTTTCTTTTTAAAATTTTCACAGATATGGATGGCGCCTGGGTGGTTCCCACTGGTTAAGCGGCTGCCTTCAGCTCAGGTCATGATCCCAGGATTCTGGGATCAAGCCTGGAGTCTCTGGCTCCCTGTTGAGCAGGGAACTGCTTCTCCCTCTCCCTCTGCCTGCTGCTCCCCCTGCTTGTACTCTCACTCTCTCTCTGAAATAAAGTCTGAAAAAAATAAAATCTGAAAAAAATCTGAAATCTGAAAAAATAAAATAATCTAAAAAAAATAAAATCTGAAAAAAAAAATCACAAATACTGAAATAAAGAAGTCAGGAACATCTTTCTCTAATTTAGGGGAGAGATCTTAATGACTGTACCTAGCAGAAATGTTATTGGATTTTTCCCTTGAGTGCTGAAAATATATATCTAAACTAGTGTCTTGTGTGTGTGTGTGTGTGTGTGTGTGTGTGTCTTTGCTTCATTAGAAAGTACCTCATAGCCATTTGGCATTGAGATATCTGATGTGGAGAGCCCCATCTCCTTTGATTTTGAACTATACTTTAATATTCCATTAGATTGGAAATGTTCCCACCCATTCATTTATCTGTTTATTCATTCATTTAAGAAACAAATATTTGGTGAGCACTTAAATAGGTGTTGAAGTGATACAAAGATATCTTTACCTGAATACATCTGTCATCCTCTCTTTATCTCTTAGAATGGGGCTTTATTTCCTCTTTGTATAGGTGATTGTTTCCTCTAGAAAATTGTAGAGAAAGACTAAGTGTTTTTTCAACCTAAAGGAGCTTTAAGAAAAAGTCTCAAAAACAATTTGCCTCAACTATTGTAGGTTGCTTAGCAACTTCCCCCAGCTGAGGCATCCTTCAGATAAACCAGCCTTTTTTTTCTCCCCATAACGTCACACCTTTATTATTTTAGACTCAGCGCATACTTAGCAACTGCTTTATCTCACTATCTTCTGTTGTTTCTTAATCTCAAACTCAGTGTAAAACTTTTCCTATGGATATGTTAAATGGATGAAATTTTATTTCTATGTTATTTTGATTTTTCTTCAACCCTTTTTATATATGGGGAAGTTGCTAAGGGTTATAACATCCTTGATTTCTAAGGATTTCAGTCTTTGAGAGCAAGGAAAATAGTATCTCTCTGGTACCGTATTTCTTCCTATCTAAGATACTGATTATAAGATCCACCATTTTATACTGTCAAACTATGAAACAGTGTTTTCTTATTACAGTTATTGTTGGACTTATGTCAGAGAAGCTAAATGTGGAAAAAAATACATTTTGGACTAGGTGAAATATGGTATTAATCATAGTTTAGTTACCAGTAATGAAGCAGCTGATTTTATATTATATTAAAAGGAACATTAATAGTGAGTAAAGAATTCTCAATGATATAACTTTACTTATATTTGATGTGTTATATTGGAGTTAATATATCCCCTCAGTTTTTTCTAAAATAAAATTCTTCTTTGGAGTCTACTTTGTGTTTACTTTGTTTACTGCATTTCTTTCCATTTACCTTCATTGTGCCCCTCCAGGGAGGCTTAATCTAAGACAGACACATAAGTAAGAGACACAGACTTTTTTTTTTCCCATTCCATTCCAATTTATTCAAAGTTCAAAGTGTTTTCATCATTCGAGACACAGTCTTTTTTGATATTGTTTTGATACATGCTCTTTTCCATAGGACTGCACTAAACAGAGTCATAGTATTTGTCCAATTTAAAGAGCTATAATTTACCTGTTAAAATCCCCATTTGACATTAGGGAAAGGTGTGAAATATTATTTCTTCTTTAGCTTAAGGAAGACCTTTCGCATTTCCAGTTCAGAAATACCTATCTATCTATAGATGCATACACATTCATTCTATTTAACTATATGAGTACATGTTTTATTTCTATGTGTAGGAAGGAAAACCTTGTCTCCTTTCATTTAGAGTAATCACTCCATTGCTCTTTTACTTAACTACATCTCCTAATTCTACTAAGAATGTTATGGGGTAAATAATAAAGTGCGAGCTTTTAAATGTGCCACAATAGTTTTCTATAAATTATTTTGCATTTTTCATTTCCATGAGTAAAATATAAAGGGAACTTAAGCTTTTCAAAGCTTGTTTCAGTTTATCAAAATAATTCAGAGACTTTTACCTAAACTTTGTCAATAACCTTTAGATTTTCAAGAGTCTTGTGTACCTGAAAACTATCAGCTATAAACCAGAGACCTAGTCTCGAAATTACTAGCTATATGAACGTTCAGCAAATCAAACCGTGACAAGCCTCAATGTCTGCATCAATAAAATGGTCATATTTAATCGACCTCACCAACCTCATAGACTTAAAGAGTAAATTAAATGGACATTACTATTGCTACCCTTTTAAATTCTATTTGCTACTGATTGCAGGTTAGAAGCTTCATTTACTTATGAGTTGATTCAAGAAAAGCTAGCATGGTGCCAATTGGTATTACTTGGGTTACACAGAGTCTGCATTCCTTACTTAACATTTTTGTTTCAGGATCTTTCATTTCAAAGAGTGAAACAAATGCATGGGTACCCTAAAAAAACCCATAAACCATAACAAATACATTTTTGTAGAAAGAAAAATGTGCCAAAGACAACGAATGTTTTTTTCAGTGCAATTTCCTATTCACTAAGATAAATTTCCTAAAGGTGAATTTTAATAATTTCCAATTTATTAAACATGTAGTTGATACCTTTGGTAATAGATTTTTAGTAAGATAATTTTTTTGTTATTTTCAGACTATTCAAAAGTTCATCTAACACAACTATTGGAGAAGGCTGAAGTGATTGCAGGACGGATGCTCAAATTTTCTGTTTTTTATCGTAACCAACACAAAGAATATTTTGACTATATTCGGTAAGGATAAAAAATATATATAATGATTTATTTTACTAAATGCCATTCCAAGCTCTAGGCTCAGGTTTCCCTTAAGTCTAGTACTGTGAAATAGCAATTTTTGTTTTCTTTTCAAAATAGTTAATTATACTCTTTTATTTCCCAGAATAATTGAGTAGAAAAAATCAGATTATGGGATTTTTTTTTCACCTTACTTACATTCCTTTCTATAATCATTTGTAATGCCAGTTCCTGTCTATTTAAGTGGAAGATCTTAAACCTCCAGGGTTTAGACTGATGACCATTCATGACAAACTCCTCTACCACCCAATAACTCGACTAAATATTCCCTTCTTGCGGATTGCTTTAAGATATTGAAAATGAGGGGAGGGGTAACTTTCATGAAATACAGTGCATCAGGTGGGATTTTTCAGGCTTCAGTATAAGTGGAGATCTCTTAGCCATTATGTTGGATTAATTATTCATGAGGACAGTCTGTTTTGTTTACTTTTGAATTCCAGTGTTCAGTTAGTATTTCTAAGATAGCCTGTGTTTACACTGGGAAGCAGTTTCCAAGAATTCAAAAGAAAGCCATGCTACAGGTAGTTTTAATACCTAATAATCCTTTTGTATTTGCAGATGAAAATTTCAAGAAAGTGAAAAGAGAGATGTATGTTTTTAAAAGGCTAAAACTAAGGTTTTAAAATCATATATGCTATATAGGTTCTAAAACTTTTACGCAGTTGTCTCTATAATTTGTCACTTTAACAGCCTTGGTCTCACTTTAAACTTTAAGTTGTAAGGATTATAATGAAAAAAAATTAGGAAGCTTTGTTTTTGTTTGTTTCTTACTTCTCTAGTTTTCTTAAGTCAAGATCATGGTTTTAGATTTAAATCAGCTCCAAGCTGTGGAAAATATAAAGGGAATCAAAGAGAGAGAGAGAGAGGTGAATTTAGGCATCCAATTTCCTCAAATGAAATACTTTGCAATATCATGTTTTTATGTATATATTTTGATGCTGTAAACCATAAGGTTGAATATCTTATAAACACAAAATTCAGTCCATAATTCTTTTAGCTGGTAAATTATTTGCCCTTGAGTCTGTATATTTCATGGTGGATGCCAGTAACCTAATTTAGACAGTACAAACAGATACAACACAAATTAATGTACCTGTCAATTATGAATGGGAATGACCATATATATTTAACAAGAAAGGTTTTCTTTAAGCATAAAATTTGAAAACAAAAAGATCTATTGCTATTTTCTTTAATAAGAAATACATCAATATAATAAATACATCTTTGGTACAAGGTTTAGCGTCTTAGAATATTGCCAATGTCTATTTTAGGTGGCCACTGGAGGTCAGTATTTCCCTGATTTTCTCTGCCCTTTGGGCGGATACTAGCCTATTTTCAGGTCCTTAGATACTAAAATTTGCATCATCTGTTTTCAAAAATTCTTCTAAGAAGAAAAGAAATGATAAAGACTGCCTGGAAAAAGTCATTGTACATATCATATAATTGATTCCAGTCTACTAATATGGAAGATGTATTTACCCACAAGGAAATTTACCTTTGTTGGAGTTTCCATGACAGTTGTAAAATCTGTGTAAAGTATATCTTAATGTAGTATGTATAAATAAATATATTTCCCAAGGCATGGGTACAATTCTTCAACACTGCTTTTTTAAAAAGCTTTATTAAAAAAAGATAGTAGACATTAGCTTCAATGGACCTTGATTTTTCTTTTTAGGTAATGAACTCTAATCAAGACATAGTTCCTTTATCAGAATCCATTTAAAATGTCATCTTGTTAATCAAAATGCTTGAATAGAAATGAACCTTTCACTTACCTGACTACAGACTTTCCAAATCATTACAAACTATGAAAAAGCGTTGGGTAAATTCTGACTCAATCCATATGGATTGAGCTCATTTTGATTTCTTTCTCTAGAGATAAATTTCTAAGTGAATATTGCATTCCCTTACCCCAGATCAAAATACCACTTTCTCTCTTACTCCTTCAAGTTCACTAGGTATCCTCACTAACCTTAAAACACCTTTCTAGATCAGAAAGTTTTTTTCTTTACCAATCCACTGAGATTAGTAGACAGGTATAGGAATTCCTGGTGCTTTTAGGTGCTAGATTGTATATCCTCAAAGTTGATGTTTGTCACTAATGCTAAGTTTTCTCCTAGTCTCAGTTCCTGTCTCTATATTTTCTTCTGTTATTATTTCATTAATTGAACTTATAGATTCATGTTAGACATATATCATATCGATATTTGGTTTTTATAAATGAGAATATAGTTGTAACAAGGGTAAGAATTTTGACCTAAGACGGAATGGAAGCTTTTCTCCCTGTTTTTCCCACTAAGTATGACTAAAAACTCTGAACTTTATGTATAAAAGAAACATAAGAATCTGAGAGGTGGAAGAAGACTGAAATGTAGAGAGAAGATAAGCCAGTTAGGGACCATGGGACTCAAGGGACAATACAATGATGAGTTCCCTGAGTTCTCTTTTTAGCTCTTATATTCTGGACTGAGTTCTGAAGAAGCCAAAAACCCCCAAAATACTGATGGGTACAAACAAACAAAAAGTACCCCCAGAAAATCTGCTTTATGTACCCAAATGACCACCAAAGGGATAGTCTTGAAGACAGAAAGCTTTTAGACCATAATTGCCCTACTTCAGCCAAACACCATCAGGAAAAAAAGCATTTTCTGACCCTCACCGGCCAAGCCAAGTAGGGAACCTAGACTTCCACCTTCTACCAGCTATAAGGAAGCACCCTTTCCTCCTCCTCCATCCCCTACTGTGTTGGTGTGAGAGAAAGCTGAATGGGGAACCTGGACTTATTACCACCCCCCCACCAGTGGCAGTGTGGTGCCTGTCAACCTCCTTACTGGGGTGGAGTCACAGATGGCCTAATGAAAACCAGGACTTTTCACTGCAGCCCAGGAATACGGCTTGCTTCTATGGTTTCACTCTGTCAGTGAAGGCCTCATAAGGAGCAGTACTGAGACATCTTCTCCCTCTCCCAGCTAGATAGCATTAGCAGAAGCCTAGTGAGAGCCTTCTCTTAACTCCACCCAGTAGTGATCCCCCACCCCATGTCATTTTGGCTGACTGGGAAGTTTGGACTTTTCCCCCCTAACAGCAATGAAGTGATACTCTTACATTTCTCCTGCTGATACACAGTCAAAAGAGGCCTGCTAAAATACTGATTTAAATAAGACCTAGTATCATAACATAATACCCTAAATGTCCAAATACTATTGAAATCCACTCATGATAACAAGAATCAGAAAAATCTTGAGTGAGAAAAAATGATCAATAGACAGTGCCAAGATAACACAAATCTTAGCATTATCTGACAAAGATTTCAAACAGCCACCGTAAAAATTTTTCAATAAGCAATTACAAATGTACCTGAAATGAAAATAGAAGATATAAAGAATTAAATGGATATTGTAGAACTGAAAAGCAACTATAAGTAAGAAACAGCGGACAGAAACAACAACAAAATGAAGACAAAGGAAAGAATCCATAAACTTGAAGATAGAACAATAGAAATTACCCAGACTGGGGCTCCTAGGTGGCTCCGTTGGCTAAGCCTCTGACTCTTAATTTCAGCTCAGGTTGTGATCTCAGGATCATGAAATCGAGTCCTGCTCCATGCTTAGCGTGGAGCCTGCCTAAGATTCTCTCTCTCCCTTTCCCTCTGCCCCTCCCCCCAAAAAAAGAAAAAAAAAATTACCCAAACTGAGTAACAAAATTGAAAAAAAAAAAAAAACACAACTTCACAGACATGTAGGACTATAGCAGATCTGATATCTAATATTGATGTCATTAGAGTCAAAAAGAAAGGAGAAAAGGGTGGAGCTAATAAAGTACTCAAAGTAAAGATAGCTGAAATGTTCCCAAATTTGACCAATGACATAAATGTAAAGATTAAGGAAGCTAAGTGAATCCCAAACAGAATAAACACAAATAAATCCATGCCAAGACACCTTATAAACTCCTGAAAATTGAAGACAAACAAGTCCTGAAAGTGGTCAGAGAAAAAAAAAAAGATACTTCACCTGTGGTGTCTTTGAATAACATCATCATTGGAAACCATATAGGCCAGAAAGAAGCCACACAACATTTTTAAGTTCTGAAAGAGAATTGTCAACCCAGAATCCTGTATCTAGTGAAAATAGCCTTCAAGAATAAAGGGGAATCAAGACATTCTCAGATTAAGGAAAATTAAGGGGAATTTGTCACCAGCATATCTACTGTAAAAGAATGACCAAAAGAATTTTTTTCAAAAGATTTTATTTATTTATTCGACAGAGATAGAGACAGCCAGCGAGAGAGGGAACACAAGCAGGGGGAGTGGGAGAGGAAGAAGCAGGCTCATAGCGGAGGAGCCTGATGTGGGGCTCGATCTCATAACGCCGGGATCACGCCCTGAGCCGAAGGCAGACGCTTAACCGCTGTGCCACCCAGGCACCCCAAGAATTTTTTTTTAATTCATCATGATGAGTATACTCTTCAATCCCCATCCTGTATTTCTCCTATCACCCTACCAACCTCCCCTCTGGTAGCCATCAGTTTGTTCTCTATAGTTAAGAGTCTGTTTCTTAGTTTGTCTCTCTCTCTCTCTTTTTTTTTTATTTGCTTATTTGTTGTCATTCTTAAATTCCACATATGAGTGAAATCATATGGTATTTGTCTTTCTCTGACTGACTTCTTTCACTTAGCACTATACTCTTTAGGTTTATCCATGTTGTTGCAAATAGTAAGATTTCATGCTTTTCTTTGGCTGAATAATATACTATTATATATATATATATATATAATCTCCCACATCTTCTTTATGCATTCATCAGTCAATAGACACTTGGGCTGCTTCCATAATTCAGTGATTATAAATAATGTTGCAGTAAACAGGGGTGCTTGTATCCCTTTGAATTAGGGTTTTGTATTATTTGGGTAAATATCTAGTAGTGCAATTCCTGGATCATAGGGTAGATCTATTTTATTTTTTGAGGAACCTCCCTGTTTTCTACAGTGGCTATACCAGTTAGCAATCCCACCAAAAGGTCAAGAGGGTTCCTTTTTCTCCACATCCTTGCCAACACTTGTTTGTTGTGTTGTTGATTTTAGTCATTCTGACAGGTGTGAGGTGATATCTCATTGTAGTTTCAATTTGCATTTACCTACTGATTAGTGATGTTGAGCATCTTTTCATGTGTTTGTTGGCCATCTGGATGCCTTCTTTGGAGAAATGTCTGTTCATTCCTTCTGCCCATTTTTAATTGGATTATTTGGGTTTTTTGGTGTTGACTTGTAGATGTTGCTTATATATTTCGTATACTAACCCTTCATCAGATAATGTCATTTGCAAATATTTTCTCCCATTTCATAGGTTGCCTATTTATTTTGTTGTTTCCTTCACTGTGCAGAAGCTTTTTATTTTGATGTAGTCCCAATAGTTTGTTTTTGCTTTTATTTCCCCTGACTCAGGAGACATATCTAGAAAAATGTTTCTGTGGCTGATATCAGAGAAATTACTGCCTGTGCTCTCTTCTAGGATTTTTATGATTTCAGGTTTCACATTTAGGTCTTTAATCCCTTTTGAGTTTACTTTTGTGTGTGGTGTAAGAAAGTGGCCCAGTTTCATTCTTTTGCATGTAGTTTCTCAACACCATTTGTGTTCCCATTGGATATTCTTTCTTCCTTTGTCAAAAATAAGATTAACCCATATAATTGTGGGTTTATTTCTGGGTTTTCTGTTCTGCTCCATTGATCTCCATGTCTGTTTTTGTGCCAGTACCATACTGTTTTAATTACTCCCACTTTGTAATATAACTTGAAGTCTGGAATTGTGATACCTCCAGCTTTGTTTTTCTTTTCCAAGATTGCTTTGGCTATTCAAGGTCTTTTGTGGTCTTTTGTGGTTCCATACAAATTTTGGGATTGCTTGTTCTAGTTCTGTGACAAATGCTATTGCTATTTTGATAGGGATTGCATTAAATGTGTAGATCACTTTGGGTAGTATAGACATTTCAACAATATTTGTTCTTCCAACTCATAAGCATGGAATGTCTTTCCATTTCTTTGTGTCATCTTGAATTTTTTTCATCACGTTTTATAGTTTTTGGAGTACAGGTCTTTTACCTCTTTGGCTGAGTTTATGCCCAGATATTTTAGTGCATTTTGGTGCATTTGTAAATGGGATTGTTTTCTTGATTTCTCTTTCTGCTGCTTCATTATTAGTGTATAGGAATGCAATGGATTTCTGTACCTAGATTTTTTTTCCTGTAACTTGACTGAATTCATTTATCAGTTCTAGTAGTTTTTCAGTGAGTCTTTAGGGTTTATATATATAGTATCATGTCATCTGCTTACAGTGAGAGTTTTACTTCTTCCTTACCAATTTGGATACATTTTCTTTCTTTATGTTGATTGCTGTGGCTAGGACATCTAGTACTACGTTGAATAAAAGTAGTGAGAGTGGACATCCTTGCCTTGTTCCTGACCTTAGGGGAATACTCTGAGATTTTCCCCATTGAGTATTATGTTCTCTGTGGGTTTTTCATATAAGGTCTTTATTATGTTGAGGTATGTTTCCTCTAAATCTACTTTGTTGATGGTTTTATCTGAGTGGACATTGTACTTTGTCAAATTTTTTTTTCTGCATCTGTTGAAAGAATCATATGGTTCTTATCCTTTCTCTAATTGATGTGATGTATCATGTTGATTGTTTTGTGAATATTGAACCACCCTTACATCTTGGGAATAAATCCCATTTGATTATGGTGTATGATTTTTTTAATGTATTATTGGTTTGCTAATATTTTGTTGAGGATTTTTGCATGTATATTCATGAGTGATGTTGGCTTATAGTTCTCTTTTTTTGTGGTGTCTTTATCTGGTTTTGATATCAGGGCGATACTGGCCTCATAGAATGAATTTGTAAGTTTTCCTTCCTCTTACATTTTTTGGAATAGTTTGAGAAGAATGGGTATTAACTCTTCGCTAAATGTTTAGTAGAATTTGTTTGTGAAGCTGTTTGGTCCTGGACTTTTGTTTTTTGAGAGATTTTTTTATTACCAGTTCAGCTTCATTGCTGGTAATTGATGTGTTCAAATTTTCTATTTCTTCCTGCTTTAGTTTTGGTAGGTAATAGGTTTCCAGAAATTTATCCATTTCTTCCAAGTTACCCAGTTTGTTGGCATTTAGGATATGTTAAAATTGTTTGTATTTCTGTAGTGTTGGTTGTTATTTCTCCTTCTTCATTAGTAATTTTTGTGCATTTGGGCCCTCTCTCTCTCTTTTTTTAATGGGTCTGGCTAGAGTTTTATCAATTTTGTTGATCTTTTCAAAGAACCAGCTCCTGGTTTCATTGATCTGTTCTACTGTTATTTTAGTTTCTATATCATTTATTTCTACTCTGATCTCTATTATTTCCTTCCTTTGCTAGGTTTGCGGTTTTTTTTTTCTTTTTTTATTTTTATTTATTTTATTATTTTTTTTAATTTTATTTTATTATATTATGTTAATCACCATACAGTACATCCCCAGATTCCGATGTAAAGTTTGATGCTTCATTAGTTGCGTATAACACCCAGTGCACCATGCAATACGTGCCCTCCTTACTACCCATCACCAGTCTATCCCATTCCCCCACCCCCTCCCCTCTGAAGTCTTCAGTTTGTTTCTCATAGTCCATAGTCTCTCATGTTTCATTCCCCCTTCTGATTACCCCCCTTTTCTTTATCCCTTTCTTCCCCTACCGATCATCCTAGTTCTTATGTTCCATAGATGAGAGAAATCATATGATAATTGTCTTTCTCTGCTTGACTTATTTCACTTAGCATTATCTCCTCCAGTGCCGTCCATGTTGCAGCAAATGTTGAGAATTCGTTCTTTCTGATAGCTGAGTAATATTCCATTGTATATATGGACCACAGCTTCTTAATCCAGTCATCTGTTGAAGGGCATCTCGGCTCCTTCCATGATTTGGCTATTGTGGACAATGCAGCTATGAACATTGGGGTGCATATGGCCCTTCTCTTTACTACGTCTGTATCTTTGGGGTAAACACCCAGTAGTGCAATGGCTGGGTCATAGGGTAGTTCAATTTTTAACTTTTTAAGGGACCTCCACACTGTTTTCCAGAGTGGCTGTACCAACTTGCATTCCCACCAACAATGTAGGAGGGATCCCCTTTCTCCACATCCTCTCCAACAATTGTTGTTTCTTGCCTTGTCTATCTTTGCCATTCTAACTGGCGTAAGGTGGTATCTCAGTGTGGTTTTGATTTGAATTTCCCTGATGGCTAATGATTTTGAACATTTTTTCATGTGTCTGTTAGCCATTTGTATGTCTTCATTGGAAAAGTGTCTGTTCATATCTTCTGCCCATTTTATGATTTGTTTATTTGTTTCTCGTGTATTGAGTTTGAGAAGTTCTTTGTAGATCTTGGATACCAGTCCTTTATCTGTGGTGTCCTTTGCAAATATATTCTCCCATTCCGTGGGCTGTCTCTTAGTTTTTTTGACTGTTTCCTTGGCTGTGCAGAAGCTCTTTATCCTGATAAAGTCCCATAAGTTCATTTTATCTTTTATTTCTCTTGCCTTTGGAGATGTGTCGTGAAAAAGGTTGCTCTGGCCGATGTCATAGAAGTTGTTGCCTATGTTCTCCTCTAGAATTTTGATGGATTCCTGTCTCACATTGAGGTCTTTCATCCATTTGGAGTTTATTTTTGTGTATGGTGTGAGAGAGTGGTCAAGTTTCATTCTTTTGCATGTAGCTGTCCAATTTTCCCAGCACCATTTATTGAAGAGACTGTCTTTTTTCCACCGGATGTTTTTTCCTGCTTTATCAAAGATTAGTTGCCCAAAGAGCCGAGGGTCCATTTCTGGGTTCTCTATTCTGTTCCATTGGTCGATGTGTCTGTTTTTGTGCCAGTACCATGCTGTCTTTGTGATCACAGCTTTGTAGTACAGCTCGAAATCCGGCATTGTGATGCCCCCAGCTTTGTTTTTCCTTTTCAACAGTTCCTTGGAGATTCGGGGCCTTTTCTGGTTCCATACAAATTTAAGGACTATTTGTTCCAGTTCTTTGAAAAATGTCCTCGGTATTTTGATCGGGATAGCATTGAAAGTGTAGATTGCTCTGGGTAGTATGGACATTTTAACTATGTTAATTCTTCCAATCCATGAGCATGGAATATTTTTCCATCTTTTTATGTCTTCCTCAATATCTTTCAAAAGTGATCTATAGTTTCTAGCATATAGGTCCTTTACGTCTCTGGTTAAGTTAATTCCAAGGTAACGCATGGTTTTTGGTGTTATTGTAAATGGGATGGATTCCCTAATTTCTCTTTCTTCAGTCTCGTTATTCGTGTATAGAAATGCAACTGATTTCTGGGCATTGATTTTGTATCCTGCCACCTTACTGAATTGTTCTATAACTTCTAATAGTTTGGGAGTGGATTCCTTTGGGTTTTCCATATAGAGTATCATGTCATCTGCAAAGAGAGACAGTTTGACTTCTTCTTTGCCGATTTGGATACCTTTGATCCCTTTTTGTCTTCTGATTGCTGTTGCAAGGACTTCTAGTACTATGTTGAATAATAGTGGCGAGAGTGGGCATCCTTGTCGTGTTCCTGATCTTAAGGGAAAGGCTTCCAGCTTTTCCCCATTGAGAATAATGCTTGCAGTAGGCTTTTCATAGATGGCTTTTATGAGATTGAGAAATGTACCCTCTATTCCTACACTCTGAAGGGTTTTAATCAGGAAAGGATGCTGTATTTTGTCAAATGCTTTTTCTGCATCAATTGAGAGGATCATATGGTTCTTGAGTCTTTTCTTGTTGATATGATGTATCACATTGATTGATTTGCGAGTGTTGAACCATGCTTGCATCCCAGGTATGAATCCCACTTGGTCATGATGGATAATCCTTTTAATGTACTGTTGGATTCTATTAGCAAGGATCTTGTTGAGGATTTTGGCATCCATATTCATTAGAGAAATCGGTCTGTAATTCTCCTTTTTGAGGGGGTCTTTGCCTGGTTTGGGGATCAAGGTAATATTAGCCTCATAGAATGAGTTTGGTAGCTTTCCTTCTGTTTCTATTTTTTGAAATAGCTTTAGGAGAATAGGTATTATTTCTTCTTTGAATGTTTGGTAGAATTCCCCAGGAAAACCGTCTGGGCCTGGAGTTTTATTATTTGGAAGGTTGTTTATCACTGACTCAATTTCTTCATAGTTAATTGGCCTATTTAAGAAATCTATTTCTTCCTGTTTCAGTCTTGGTAGTTTATAGGTTTCCAGGAAGGCCTCCATCTCTTCCAGATTGTTTAGTTTTTTGGCATATAGCTGTTGATAAAAGTTTCTAATAATCCTTGCAATTTCAATGGTGCTGGTCGTGACCTCTCCCTTTTCAGTCATAATTTTAATAATCTCAGTCCTTTCTCTTTGTTTTTGGACAAGTTTTGCCAGTGGTCTATCAATTTTATGGATTCTCTCAAAGAACCAGCTTCTAGTCCTGTTGATCTGCTCTACTGTGGTTCTGGTCTCTAATTCATTGATTTCTGCTCTAATCTTGGTCAACTCCTTCCTTGTCAGTGGGTTAGGCCTGTCCCTCTGTTGCTGTTCCAGTTTCTTGAGGTGAGAATATAGAAACTGCATTTTCGATTTTTCTATTCTTTTGAGTGAGGCTTGGATGGCTATGTATTTCCCCCTTAGGTTTGCGTTTTGTTTGTTGTTCTTTTTCTAGCTCCTGTAGGGGTGAAGTAAGACTCTTTGAGATTTTTTTCTTGCTTCTTGAGGTAAGCCTGTATAAACTTCCACCTTAGAACCTCTTTTGCTGCATCCCAAAGATTTTGGACCATTGTGTTTTCTAAAAGAAGTTTTTGAAAAAGGGAAGAGAATGATAATAGAAGGAATTTGGGAACATCAGGAGGAAAGGAAGAAGAGTAAGAATAAAAATATGGGGTCCAATCCAGAAAATTCATACATCTCTTATTTATCTAGTGTCCTCTAATATGTGAGTTGCTTGGTCTTCCCTTGAATCTGCATTTTTAATAAGCTTCCTTGGTAGTTCTTAGGCACTAGAATTTGAGACTCATTGCTGTTCTAAAGTTAGGGGAGACCCTGGGCATACCTCACTGACCCACAGGCTCTTTTAGAAGCATGCTGACTGGGAAAAGCTTCTCATACTTGTATGGTAGGTTGTAATTTTCATCCCAACTTATGCTGGTCAAGGACCCAACAAGAAAGGGAAGGCACACTTAGTGGGAGTTCTGGAGAAAATTTGACAAAAGCACCATTCATAAAGGTAGAAACAGAGTTAAGGCACTAATAAGGGATGGTAAAGCAAACAGGAACTATCAAGAGTTGAAAGGTTTTACTACTCTTAGGAAGGGAAATAGAGGACACCGAATAGGAGAAGTAGTAAGAGACATATAGTACATACAAATCCAGCCACACCAGAACTACAAGGCTCTGAAGCATGTCTGAAGACAGCACACTCAAGGCTTTCCTTTCTCCTCTCCTAGATCTGATGGTGCCTCCCATAAGGAGAGCTGAAATGGAAGGGACCAAGGGACAAAGAACCAAATGATAGAGTCCCAACCCATAGTGGAAGGCAAGAAGGATGGAAAATAGATCTGGGGGGACAGTAAAGGGAGAATAACTAGCTCTGATAAAAGAAAAACGCAGGATAGGGGACCTGATTAGTAAACTGTACCTAGGGAAAAAAAAAAAACAACACAAAATAAAGCAAAACTCTTTTGTGCTAATATATATACATGGAAGCACCCATATTAGGACTAAATTTTGGCATACTTTAAAGAAACATTCAATATATTTAACCAATACTGTTAGTCCAGTTTTCTCTTCAAAGAGCCACTTCTGAAACCCAGTAGGCATATAATGGTTATGATTTCAGTTGTAAGATTCCTAATTCCACTTTGGTTTTTCCAGCCAGGAAATTTTTTTATGTAAAGACCTGTAAGGTTTGTAGCAGAACATCCTTGCATTAAAATACATAAAAGTAAAGTAAGTCAAAAGGTGGATTCTCCTTGATCTGACAGCAGGATGAGCACTGACTTTTGGGCCTATCACCAGTCAAATCTACACGTAAATCAATAGCTTTACTACTTTTATACCAAGAAGTGACCATATCTTTTCTCATGCAGAGAACATCATGGGAATGCTATGCAACCATCAGTCAAGGATAACAGTGGTAGCCATGGCTCGCCTATCAGTGGTAAATTAGAAGGCATCTTCTTCAGCTGCAGCACTGAATTCAATACTGGGAAGCCACCCCAGGATTCACCTTATGGAAGATACAGGTTTGAGATTGCAGCAGAAAAACTTTTTAATCCCAATACTAACTTATACTTTGGGGACTTCTACTGTATGTACACTGCTTATCATTATGTGATTCTTGTTATTGCCCCTGTGGGATCACCAGGAGATGAATTTTGTAAGCAGCGCCTTCCTCAGCTAAATTCCAAGGATAATAAATTTTTGACCTGCACAGAAGAAGATGGGGTGCTGGTTTACCACCATGCCCAGGATGTCATTTTAGAAGTCATTTACACTGACCCTGTGGATCTTTCTCTGGGCACTGTAGCAGAAATCACTGGTCATCAGCTCATGAGTTTGTCTACTGCAAATGCAAAGAAAGATCCCAGCTGCAAAACCTGTAATATCAGTGTTGGACGTTAATGCCCACTTTTCTTATTCTTACCCAGTCTCTTTTCTTCCCCTAAGAGCATTGATCCTCTGTTGTCCATTTTCATTACCAGATGTTTTCCACTGAAGCATGCACATGCCGCTATCACCAAAAGCAAATTGCCATTTTTCAAATTTCATCCAGAGCCGTTTTAGTGTTTCCTATTCCCTGCCCTTCCCATTACTTTCAATGATGAACGTTCTCCTCTGACACTTTATTGCCTAGATGCTGCAATGTTTTTGTTTTTCCTTTATGCCAAACATAACAAAGCAATTATATAAACTGCTTTAGCAAAATACAAAATAACGGCTTATAAAGGGTGTTTATGCATTCATTTTAATCTACTGAACAAATATTGGGATAACTCCAAACCGCATGAAAGGGTGTAATTGCAGCATGAGTTAAATCTTGAAGCCTAGAATTGTCAGCACTTCCAACTTGTTGTTTGACAGTGTTATTTATGTTATTTATATTAGCTAACAGGAAACAACTATTGTGTTTCAACATAATAAATATAATAGAAAAATATTTTATTTGTATTGTTGTATAAAATATTTACAATCATATAGAATATATAGAGTTACATTTTAATAGCAATTGTATACATGTCATGAAACTATTTCCCTTATCAAAGATGTAGTTTGTAAACTTCAAATAGCTGTGTATCTGTCCTGTTACAAGTAGATGACATCAATTAAACAAATTTATGAAGGACATCATTCTGATTCAGAAAAGTTATAAAATATCAGGTAAATACAGAGAAAACAATAAGCCTCTGAAATACTCTGCTTCTGAAAGTCAATATTCTTCCATCCAAACTATATGAAAATGTGAATTTGTTCAACATCATGCTTAAACATTACAGAAAACAGAAATACAAACATGGTTGGTACAAGAGAGAAAATGTTGACCTTTTACTATTTTTACAAGGCAAAAATAATGTGTGTTTTAGTACAAAATAACACAAAACTATATGCACTAAAGTTGATGAAGCAAATAAAATATTCTGGCTTCTTTTCCAAGGTGTCTTAACAATCTCCAAACCTTTCATTTTGTACAGAATGAAGAATACCTACAATTCATGAGAAAGCTTTGTGACTTTACAAAGTTTATGTAGACCTTGGAACATTAAGAAAAATGCATATTCCCAATGGAAAAATAGTTATATACTCTTATAGTAAACAAAAAGATTAGCAATCATAACTATGATCACATTAGATTATATACTGCAGACCACAGATCTATCCAAAATACCTATTTTCAAATTTTAATACAATATTTTATTTTAATATATAAACATCTGTCAATTATAGACAAAGATAATTCACAAAGTACATGCTATCAGAATGAACTTTGGTAACCAGAAATGTAAATTTCAAATAACAGATAAAATAATGTGCTATTTTTATATAGAAATAAAAAATTAGCGGTGACACATTCTAGTATGCTTTACTGAATAGCCTAGCGGACTTAAGGGACAAGGTAGATTTTTTTTATCACTTAAAAATCTATTAGAAGTTTCAAATAAATTACATTCTTACTAGCTGTATTCCTTCCTACATAAAAAGAAGAGTTTCTTTTCCTCCTCTTGCTGATTTTATAAAAATCATGCTGTTTTCCATACACTAACATAAGCGATTTCTGGACACTAAATAGACTTTCCCTAATAAGTGGCCCACTGAAAAAGTATTATTTAGATTTGATAAAATATTAAGATTTTTTTGAAATAATTATACTGACTGTGCATTTTCTCCTTAGCATGGAGGAGACTGAAATTTTTTTTCCAATTATATAATCTGTTGTTATATTTTCCCCCATTTAAATCCTCCTTCCTCATTGATAGTTCCACTTGCCATCCCTTCTTAAAAACAGCTAATATTACCACTAAAGTGCTTCCATTTTCAGTGTATCGAAACTACTTAGCAGGAATGGCAGAGGAAAATAAACTTGACCTTATCTTGGTTGAAAGTGAGCACAAACACTTCCTGAACCTCAGATTGTTTTGGCCACATCTTGCTTGCTGATGAGGACCTCTAATAGTCTCAGTTTGGCTTTTATGTGCTTGTATTCATAGTACTCGTCTGCCATTGGTATCCTATCTTCCTTTTGTGGACTTCTGCAAAACAGAAAATACTCTCTATTAGCTCATAATAAATAAAGTCATTAAAAATCCTTTTAAATAATTCTTACATGAGAAAGTACATAGTAGAAGTTTCCACTTGGTTTTTGCATCATGTCTTTTTTACCTTCCCTTCCACCTTCACTCACTCCCTCCTCCATGTGTCATTAGGTTTTTGTATAATAGTACCTTTTGAGAACTTGAATGTCATGGGTATTTTGCAAATATTTGGTCCACTGCATAGACATACAACAATGGAGCAAGTAAAAAGGAAAAAAAAAAAAAACTCTCAAGGCATTCTTAGTCTAGTCTTTCTCCCATTACTCATACCACAGTTCACACCTATGAAGAATGTTCAGCCCTTACAATGAGAGTTGTTAAAAATTCAACCTAAAAACTACATAAATTAAGCGAAATAATTTATAAATTTATGGTAATGGGGGGAAAAGCTCAATGGCTACCTCATAAACATAAAATATCTCCAAGTTTTCTTTTAATTATAATACCTATCTCTGCTAATGTATAGTAGAATCAGTGAGATGTTCATGGATTGAATTTATATGAGTCTGAATTGCAATGGTTCTCTTTGTACACTAATTCTAAGGCTAGATATCTGAGAAAACGTGTTTTATATATATGCATTCTAACTACTATATGTTCTTGCCATTTACTTTGAAGAATGTTTGGGTAACATCTGGAGTTAAAACCATTTCCTTTCCACAAAAATATGTTGCCAGGATATGTTATCTAAAGGGTAGTAATTGCTTCAGGATCTTAGAATGCTCTTCTCTCCTTGGTTGCTAAGATTACCGATTACTTCTAGAACACTTTCATTCATGACTTTGAAGTACAAGGAGTGGAAAACAGATCAAACACCACAGTTGCTACTGAATATAAACACAAATACTCTCTGATATTAGTGTGGCTGAATGTACGTACATAGCAAGCATTTAATGTTTTACCTATACTCCCTTCTCTTTTCCCAGTACTGATAAAAGATAAAAATTTTTAAAAAGCGTGAATCTATAATAAAGATTTTCTAAGAATAGAGTTATCTACTTGTGATGCACCACTCTACACTGCCCTGGAATTTCTAGTACAGAACTCAGAACAGTACACAAATCTGGAGACAAGGTTTCTCTTAAATATTGTCTAAATTATTTAACAGAATTCCTTTGCCTCCATTCTGTATTATGGACCAAACTTTTAACTGGGCCTCTAAAGACCACCTTAATTTATAGAAACATATCTAAGTGAAGAAATGATCTAATTTATCAGGAAACACTAGTAACCCATCATGCAACTTTTCACTGATCTGCATACTCCATTTGGCTAATAAACCAGAGTGTATGGGCCAGAATGAAAAATTTTGCTAAGTATTTCCTGAGGCAGTATTCCCATTATGTAAAACATGCTAATGTGCTTGGTACAGTTCCTGGCTTATAACTGTTAATGTTATATCTACATGATTATTCCTCTTGCTTGGCAAATATTACCAAGAACATTTACAGTAACTTAAAATTTTTAGTGATCCATTTGCATGGCTGTTTTACCTCATGGACAGGATTAGGCCTTCCTAATAAAATTTCTTAGGATAACAAGATTAAGATCCATATTCCCTAATCATTAAACCCTTTGATTTCAGTTGTGATACACCACCACTTTGGCATTTAGTTCAAGTATATTACCACAAGAGGGCATACAACCTCAGTCAAATACAGGCGAATCTGAAGTAGGGTTAAGACGCAAAGGTGCAGTAGAACACTATACATAGAACATCACTAACTTCCCTGTACATCAAAGGTATGCCAAGTACCCCTGGAGCTCCATTAGGCAGGATAACTAGCACACTGGGTGGTCTCAAACTCTTTGGACTCCTGGGTATATACAGGTTAAAAAAATGTAAGTGTAAAATCTGTATGGAAATTCTGTAAAGGGAAAAAATGGAAATGGAAAAAGAAAACAAGAAATTATGTTTTATGTTCTAAGTTTAACAGCCACATAACATTTCTCACTAGATTAGTTAACATCAGCAGAAAGGCAAATAACTTGGACTTGTAGCAGTCAACTGGAAAAGGAAGATTGCTGGCAGAAAACAAAGTGGGTTACATCTGTATTTGCTGAACACAAAACATTTCTGATTTAATAGGTCAAGTCCTATTGTACAGCTCTGGAGGACTGACATGGAAAAGCTGCTAAGAGGTGAGTAGACCAAGGTTTCAAGGTGCTTTAGAAAATAGTCCCTGTCCATCAGGTTGACCCTCAGTCTGCTGAAATGAAAGCAGTTCAGAAAGGGCAGTTATGTAGGTGGAGAGGAATACCCAGGGGGCAGTGTATCAGTGACTCCCACCTCTGCCACCTTAATAACTTTGTGACTTTGGGAAAGTTACACTTTATCGTTTTTTAACTCTGACATCCCACAGGACAACTATAGCTTCCCAAAGTATTCCAGGAAGTCCAGTCATTTCATCTTACAACCATGGAAACAGGCTCAGGATAGCTAAATGATTTGTCCCTTTCTCTTCCAAAAGTAGATCAATAATCCTGAATCTTATGATTTTATATATATATATATAATATATATATTATGTATATGCATACACAAATATATAATTACATACATATAAAATACATACATAAATTGTGCATATAAAAATTATATATGTATTGACAATACACCAAAATTTAGAGGAAACTAATGGAATGCCTAATGAGACTTAGGTTGACAAAGAAAAATAGACAAAGGAAAGGACATAGCTAAACATTTATGTTAAGGCTAGAAAGAATAGCTGTGAACTTTTGATTTGAAAATAAATAAAGGCAGATCCTGAAGTTTAAAAGATACATTTAAAGCAAAAGAAATATTATTTAATGAAATAGGGAATAACTTGTGAAAGTAAGTAACCCAGAACAAAGAAGTTATATGGGTTGAAAAATCAAATAGATTTTTTTAAAGGTTTAGATAAATTCAATAGTTATAAAGAGATTTATTATGCAAAGTTAGGGATTTTGGGATTTCATCCTTTATTTTTTTAAAGCCTGATGTCACAACTGATAGCTACAGCCTCCCATAAAACATACCTAATAATGGCACTACCAGAATGTTGCATTAGGCAGATCTTGAGTCTAAGTCACTGTGGAAATTATTTATATCTTGTATAAAGTTACTGTTCCTGCCAAAAAATGCAGCTCATTCTTAACAACTAAATAGTTCCCTAGGAAATACTAGCTTAAAAAAATCTCTGCCCACACTTACCTTCCCGTTTGTTTAAAAAACTGTTCTTCAAAGTCCCTTAAGGCTTTCCGAAGTCTCTTCTTGTCAGCCCTAGTTTCTCGGAGATGGTCAAGAAGTACAGGCCTATATCAAGCAAAATATATATTTGCCATTACTGAGCTCTGGCATATTTGAGACATCATAAGAAGATTTATCCATTCAGCAAATCATATTATGATACAGAAGGGTTTTGCCTAAAAGAGTATCTTTTGAATAAATGGAGTACATGTAGAGCCTAATCACAGGGAAGCACATAAGCAGAGGATGAAACAATGTCAGAAGAGAAGAGAAAGGACAGACAGAAGGCAAGCCAATGGAGTCCATTATAAAATGTGACGGTAATGACCGTATGAATGGATGAGGGAGAAAGAGACATTTTGAAAGAATACTCATCAGTATTTGGTGATAGGCTAGACCTAAGAGGCACAAAAGGAAGAGAGTTTAAAGAAAATTCTACCCTTAATGTAGCGTATGGGGCAAATGGCAAAACCCTTGGGAACGAAAGAGACCTTATTCAAAATAAAGCTAGAATTCGACTGCAAATTCTACTCCTTCATTCTACTAAGACAAGAGAAAAGTCATGCACTTTTAGAGCAGGAATTTTTATCTAGGAAACTTGTGCATAGTTTCAGAACTTTGAACTCCCTGTTATATATTGACATTTTCTTAAAAAAACAAAAATTCCAAACACCCCCCAAAAGTTAAGAACAGCTGCTTAAGAACAACCAACCAACCAACAATAAATAAATCAAAGAAAGGAAAGAGAAGAGGGAGAGAAGAAGGGAAAAAAGAGAGGAAGGAAGATTGATTTTCTGCTTCCAAACAGGTTACTTCTCTGAGCTGAAACTGACTGAGGTACCAGCTGATTCTACAAGCACACTGAAATCCCAATTTACACCTTAGTCCTTAGTCCCACTCATATATTTTTTGGGATTCCATCCCTATCTTGAGGTGTACACTCACCGTTCTATAGTAATACATGTTAAAGGAAATCTCATAATCCGGCCTATGACACACAAACCAAAGAAGGTCTAATGATCCAGAGGAATGCCACCTACTGAATAATGATAATGATAACAACAATGATAATATTAATGAAAATACAAATAGCTCCTGAGGGGCCATTAGGAGCCTAAGGACAGCTCATTTACTTATGGCCAGGGGGATTCCCAGGCTGGAGAAACCATCTTATCTAAAGGAATAGATAGACTAGGATAAAGGTCCTGACAAATGTTGACACAGAGGGGATCCCTATTCCTTTTTGTCCAGCATTTTCAAAAGCCAGCTCTGCTTCACACAATGCCAGGAATTAGACTGATGCCAGACCCTGCTGAAAAGATGTACAACTGTAGGAAATTAGCATTTACGGCACCTTTAGGACTTTATTGGGAGGGCTGGTTCCTCATGGCTTTGTCTTCTTAATTCTCCAGTCAAGAGAACAACCAGATTATGCTTTTAGGCGACTGGTGGTTCACATTTTTTAGAGAATCTAATAGTTCTTGTGAATCCTGTGTGCACATATAAGGTATCCCAGACCAAAAGGAGCTGAAAAGAGACTCCATACTTAGGATTCACACCTGGGGCGCCTGGGTGGCACAGCGGTTAAGCGTCTGCCTTCAGCTCAGGGTGTGATTCCGGCGTTCTGGGATCGAGCCCCACATCAGGCTCTTCTGCTGTGAGCCTGCTTCCTCTCCCACTCCCCCTGCTTGTGTTCCCTCTCTCGCTGGCTGTCTCTATCTCTGTCAAATAAATAAATAAAATCTTTAAAAAAAAAAAAAAAAGGATTCACACTCACATAGTGGCCTCATGTAAATTGGACATGGATAGGGCTGGTTGCTTGATTTCTTTTTTTTCATCTGGCAGCAGGACCCTAACAGGCTCAGTCTCATTAGAGAAGGTGAGGTGGTCGCCAACAGGAAGGTGAGACGTTGGATCTGGCAAAGAAGGTTGCTGGCTTCCCTGTGGACAGTCTTCATCAGAGTCCTCTTCCTCCTGCTTATCACAAGCAGAGTTAAATAAAGTCACAAAATGCTAAGTGCCTCTTGAAGCAAAAACAGGAAGAGGAACCATAAATAGACACCATGAAAAGAGTAGATGTATCTACTGAAAAATCAGAAGGAAGCAACCAAGAGAAACTCTTCCTCAATTGCATCAACAATCTTGCAGGAGTTAATGAGCGAAGAGGCACCCATGCTGTGCTAAAATGCTCAGCAAGTTCATCTCTGCTGGGCCCAAGAAGGCATAGAATCTAAGATAAGGTCCAATTTGGGCTGCACTGCCTACTAGTTCCTCCCTTTCACTTAGACCTTCTGGGCCCCCAGCTTCATAACAGTTACATGGGTTAGGATGAGAGGGACTTCAGACATCCAGAGGGGTAAAAGAGGGACTTTTGCCATCCAGAAATATCCCGAATCAGGTGCAGGTGCCTGGGTGGACCACATTCAGATACAGAGGATATTGAGAAAATTGACAAATTCAGGGATGAGTTCTAGGAAGGCCCAAGCAAAACGGAGTTATTTCTTAACATGTTCTGCTAATGCTTATCACAACCAAAAGATTTTCTTGCAAGAAAATCTGAAAATTATAATCCATTTTAAATCATGATTCCTTAATGGAAAAATTTTAGAGATTATGACTCACTGTTGTCTTTGTCTTTAAAATTATGAAAGTATAAATGGAATCAAGTATACTTAAGTGTATATTTGTTAATATTTATTCCTTTTTATATTGATATCTTGAGCAAGTGACTGAATATTAATGGAGTAGGATTTGTGGTGCTTTTCTAGTTCTGTATTCCCATAAGTCATTCTTTATTAAAAATAGTCTAACTCAATTTCAGTAGCCATATTTTCTATTGAAAGAAATCTTATATCTTGCATAACGATGGTCAAATGGTACCAAAATCAAATGTTGCATTATATCAAGGAACATGTAGTCAATTTTCTTATTCAAGAAGAAAAATTAACACACAGAATAGAAAGGCTATTTGGTCTAGCTGTGTTGTAAATTAGATAATGCCACATTGAAATTCATCATTTGTTCAAGAAATGAAAGAAAATGTTAAAACTGGCTTAAAAAATTCAATTGTTATAAATTCCTCTTTCATAGTAATTTTAATTATCAGCCACTGTTAAGTATAATATTGGGCTTAACAGAGACTACATTTCTACTTTTTGAAATAACAACTGGCCTTGTTACACTGCGAAGAAGGCTTATTTATAATAAGCCGCCTCCCTACCTAAAACTATTCCAAGCACAAGTAATGGTTTCTAGTTAAAGCAAGCATCCTGACTTACAATTGTTGGAATAAGGGAAGGTGTTGACAAGATTTGCTTGATAATCCTGTATCGGTCATACAGAGGCTTTATGAGGTTCTTGTCTTGCTTAGCTACCTGAAAAACATGAAATTCATTATTCTTCCTTTCTTAGATGAGAATGAAAACATGTCAGTATTTTTTAGCAGGCAAAAAAACCCAATTTTGAAGTCTCAAAGTAGGAGATTAATAATACTATAATACAACAGTAATTAGAAAAAAAGTCATTTATGGGGCGCCTGAGTGGCACAGCGGTTAAGCGTCTGCCTTCGGCTCAGGGGGTGATCCCCGCGTTATGGGATCGAGCCCCACATCGGGCTCCTCTGCTATGAGCCTGCTTCTTCCTCTCCCACTCCTCCTGCTTGTGTTCCCTCTCTCGCTGGCTGTCTCTATCTCTGTCAAATAAATAAATAAATAAAATCTTTAAAAAAAAAAAAAAAAAAAAAAGTCATTTATAAGATACTATTTAAAGCGTATGTCAATTTTCTTCTAGGAAATGTTTCTTAAAGGATAGGTCCAAGTTTAGAAAGATGTTTAAAGCTTTCTGAAAGAATCCTAAGTATATAAATGGTCAGAAGCCTGTTATGTGCTTCTTCATTCTTTAAAAAACCAATATGTGATTGAGACCTATCAGTTTTTTTTCTGAAACACATATTTTATCTGGATTTTCATCATTATATTCACAAATACCAACCTTGTTTAGGTCTTCATCACAAGCTTGGAGTATGTACTAGCTTACTGGCTAGCTCTGACATAAACTATTTTGAATACAACAATTAACTTATTTGAATCCTCAATTTCTTACCTGTACAAGTAGGTTGGAATTACAAAGTTCCTTCCAGCTATAAAATGTCATAACCTCTTGGTCCAAGAATATATTCTCCTACTTCTCTGCCGTATGACCCATCCCTGAGCACTATTTTTTAACAGGTCACATTGTACATAAAAATTTAAATAGCTTCCTATTTATCTATCAATCCCTTACCTATCTACCCCACCATCACCTTTCCATCCAAAGTGATCAAAACTCTGCTTGCCTTGGTTTTGCTCCCTGCTGTGTATCCTACATTAATTTGTTACATATTTACTACACAAAATTTCCCTTTCACTCTGGTCAGATGGTTCTCACTCAGCAGGTAGCAGGAAGGGACAGTAGAAAATCACATAGCTTAATCACCAAGGTATCTTTTGTCAAAATGCAAATACCCAAATGTGCTATCTGATTCTCTGCCTTCCAGATCCCCCAGAGGGATCTTGAAGGAAAAGAACATGGCTTAAGTATATGTATTTTTTTAATTTCCTAGTTATTCACATGCTACCCTACCCACCAGTTGAGAACCATTCTGGCCCATATTTATCTTCCTTTACTCTGAACTTCTCTGTCTTATTATCTGGGCCTTGACTATCTTGTCTTTCAGTTTTGTCTGCCCAAATGAATTAGAAGTTTTTTTTTTTTTAAGATTTTATTTATTTATTTATTTTATTTATTTATGTGACAGCCAACGAGAGAGGGAACACAGCAGGGAGAGTGGGAGAGGAAGAGGCAGGCTCCCAGCGGAGGAGCCCGATGTGGGACTCGATCCCGGAACGCCAGGATCACGCCCTGAGCTGAAGGCAGACGCTTTAACGGCTGCGCTACCCAGGCGCCCCTAAAAGTTTTTTGAGAACAAAGATTGTATCACATATTTTTCAAAATTTTCACAGTACCCAACACATCCCCTTCCCTGCTATAAATTTATTAACCCAGGTTTATAAACAAAGACACCCTAATTTTATCAATCTTCATATAATTCCACAGGCTATAACCTAAGGCTCTTTAATTGTCAGTAGAAAGAAAGGCTTTTTCTAGAAGCCTTTTAAATATTATTGGTTAAGCCACCCCAAGAACCTTTCATTTACTGGCCCAATCATTCCTTAAATATTTTCTTAGTCATGATACATCTTACCACGAAAAAAAAAATCCTTTCATGTATCCCATGGGGTTTTAACAGATAATAAAGAAAAAAATCTCAATCCAAGTTCAGAAAACATTAACTGTTTTTTATTCAGTGTCTCATTATATTCCATAGACAGCACTTTAGAAAATGATGCATTTTAACCATTATTAGCATCTCTCTATGGCAGTTTTGGATTTTTGTGATTTTATTTATTTTTAGTATATTCTCTGGATTCTAGAAAAACTAAATTTAGTTCTAAAAGAAAAAAAGAGTGACCAAAAAGCAAGTTAGAATGATGACTGCTATTATAGAAAAGTATCTTTCACAGATGCCAGGTAAAAAATCAGCGTCCATGTACAATGTATGCACTCATCTTTCACTCTGACGAGTTCCTGATTTTACTCTTAGAATCATTATCAAAGCAATCCCCAAAGAGAGACATGAGGGTTTCAATGGCTGTAAGTAAAAAACAGTGTCAAAACTAATTCTATAAGTGCTCATCCTCAAATAGGAAGACAGGCTGCTTGAACAAGAAGGGGTAGTGATCAGACTATGTGCCAGGAGCTGTCCTCCACTCACAGACCTACAGAGAACAGCTATGGAAGGCCTGCAAAGTCAGTCTTCATTAAGGAAGATGAGTCAAGAGATAGACTGCTTGAAGTGGTACCTCAAATCTAAAGGGCCGACATATATTTGACTTGGCTATTCCTCAGCCATTTTCTGCTAAGAATCAGACAATTGTCCCCTCTATATTCAATGACTATTTCTGAAATGCATCCTCCCTGCCTCATTCTGCATATTGGTGGCTGTCCTTGGTATGTCAGATGTATCTAACTTATGATTTTTGTTATGTGAATGGAGGCAACAAAGACAATGTTGAGTAACCGGAAATAGGCAGAGAGAGATACCCAGAGCATGAATGGGCTGTGAGACTTAAAGATAAATAAAAGGAGATAAATACCAAAGATACTTAGCCTAACTTCCTTCTCCTCCATTTTTTATGGCACCAGAAAGAGTGGAACGAAAAGGAAGTTGAGCAAGAGGCAACCGTGCATGAAACAGTTTGATATGATTTGTTGACAATTTGACAACTTTGCCATAAAAAATTTCTAAGTCCCCTACCTAGTAGGTTATTTGAATCATCAACCTAATGGGTTATTTGGAAGAGCAACTCCCAAACAAGCTGGCAAGACACAATGCTGCTGAGCAGACAGCCCAAGTGTATTTCTTTCTGGGTCCTGGTCAGAAAGTTGTTTGGGAAAAAACTGCCATAGCTTCCATGCTTTTACCATCATGCTTGTTTTCCTTTCTTCCCATGGCATTAGCCCCCTGTATTCCCTCACAGTAAACCACAGAAATTTATTTAAAACTCATTTGAATCAGCCCCATAATTAAGATCTCTCCTAAAGAGGGAGGGAGTGAAGGGAATCAATTACTCTAGCTTTAGAGTCAAGTGTTGCCAAGCTTTTCCTGTGTCTGAGTCTCCGCAGCCCCTCCCAAGTGAGACGTATATATGCAACAAGTCTGACTTTTGAACTAACAAGTCAAACAATGTGAAAAATTAGTAATAAACATGATCATACAAAGCAACTGCTGAAGAGAATGGCTTGGTCAATATAAAAGATTTCTAAGCAGGGGATTGCAGGTTAGTATTGGCCTTGAAACCAGAGGACACGAGTTCAGAAAACCAGCTTTAAAACTCACCTATTTTTAACATGGAAAATTATGTAAGGTCTGAACGTTAGATTTTCAATATAGAGACTATAATGTTATATAAATACATTGTTTCAATAAGTTAGCATATGTAAATGTCCCTGGCAAAGAGTCAGGTGCACTAAATGTTTATTTAAGCTACAAACTAGTTGATTTCAGGTTACTATCAATGTTGTACATTACTTAAAAGGAACACCATGGTGCTATTAAATAAATTTTAAGAATAAAAGAATGTGGATCTATTTCTTTATACAAAAAGCTATCCAGAATATACAAACTGAAAAAAAGGGTTAATTATATAATGTGTTACTTTTAGTTTTAAAAGGGGACAAATTAAGAATGTATATTGATACTTTCTTGTATATGCTTTATATAGAAACTCAAAAAGTACACATAACACATTAGTAACAATAGTTACCTACTTGGGGATGGGAGACCTCAGAGCTAGAGCTAGCAGTTGAGATGGCAGAGTCTTTTGAATGTGCAGCTTTTTACATTTTTTTGAACTATGTGAGATAGTATTATCTATTAAGAAAATTACTTTTATTTTTTAAAAGGAGAAGTAGGCAAAAGAACTTGATGGGATCTCCCTTTTGATGCCCTTTACCTCTAAGTTTCCCTCTCTTCAATGTATAACAACCACTATATTTTCACTATATATACAATGTATAACAATCACTATATTTTCATTTGATTTTAAAAAATTAAATGATTTTTTTTTAAATCTGCTTTCCTCCTCCAAGATGCTGCAGTTAGTGAAGGGCCGGAAGAAGTAACTGCCATTACTCATCTAGTTGGTAATTTGTGCCATGCCCCTAACACCACCTACAGTTCCCAGAAAGGGCAATAAAATGGGTATAATGTGCCCTCACCAATTTGGGATTTTCAAAAGAAAAGGACATAAATAGGCACCACAATCAGACTCAGGGGATGATTCATTCACTTCCAGGGCTCAGTGGATACCCTGTGACCCAGAAGTGATTACTTCCAAAAATCACCCATTAATAGAAGAGGAGGAAAATTACTCTATAGCAGTATCTGAACTGACAAGGCAACGCTACAGGATTTATCAGCTTTAGCGTGGGCTCTGACCAAATACCAAATGCAAAAATTTCACAAAAGTCTCTCTAGAAAAGAAAAAATTCTTCATCTTGGAAGTTTTAATATTTAATGTATTTTCAGCAATAAAGCAAGGACCCCAGAAAAAATCATCTGCCAATTTGAGTTTAAAGAAATGGGACATATTCAGGTAATCTCAAACGCTAACAAGCTCACTGAGGAGCCAGGAGTAACACAGCTACTGTGGAAATTTGCAAACCTCCCTTGGCTTCTACTGTGATTTGGGGATTCTCCTAGAGGAACCACCTGATACTGACTATCCACTTTACGGTCTGCTATATTAAACTTCCCAGGGAATAGTCCTGCAGCTTTAGATATGCAGAGCTGCGTGTTCCACTACGGATGCTTTCTATTTAAAGGGCCTCCCTCCAGCCTACTGCAGAGATATCTGAAGGGGCTTCTGACATTTATGAAACAACTCAACAGATACTTCCTTTAAAATAATACAATTAAATTGCCATTTAAGCAAAGATAACTTACAAAGAACTCAAATATGCTGCTTTGATCTTTAGACTCCCGTGTGCATGTGCCTAAATTTGACTTACATGCCTCAGAAGGATCACCAACCATCTGCATTTTCCCAGGATGAAAGCGTTTGAAATTTTCAGCATCCAGGAAAATCCAAGGAAACCAGGGATGGTTGGTCACACTCTTGCTCAAAGATCTTAAATACATTCAAAACAGACCTCTTAAGTTTCCAGTCCCATCCCCAATCTGTTCCTCCCGTAGTATTCCCCATCTTGGTAAATGGACCCATCATCATCTTGGATTCTTCTTTCCTTCACTCCCTACTGTCCAATGACTCATCATATCCTTTTGATTCTACATCCAAAATATACTTTGAATAGGTCTATCTCTGTCCATCTCCAAGGCTATCATGCTAGTCCAAACCACCCATTTCATCTTCCCCTTTCCGCTCTTTCCCCCTATCATTTATTCTTCACACAGCAATCAGAAAGATCTTTTCGATGTAAATCACATCACGTCACTTTCCCATTTTCAACAACTCAACAGCTTTCCAATAACTTCTACTACCCTAAAAGGTATGGTGTCAGAACCCCCAGTCTTTCTGATAGATCATGCTATCCTGTGCTCTAGCCCTCAGACCCAAGAATGCCAAGTACATGCAAGCTCTCCCTTCAAGGTTTTCATATTTGCAGTTCCATCTGCCTAAAATGCTTTTCGGTGCTCTCTTGGCCAGCAAATTCTTCTTAATGAGGAATTTAATATGTCACCTATTGGCCTTCCTAATCACCCTATATAAAGTAGAAACCATACCCATTATTTTCTACAATAGTATCTGTTTAATTCTTTGCACACTATTTATCAAAATCTTTATAATTTGATTTCTTGAACGGTTTGTTACTGTGTCCCAGTTCCCAGAAGAACATGAGCTTTGTGAGGGCAGCAACCTCCATAGCTTCTCTATCATATTATATCCAGGATGTATCATATTTCACAACACATAATAGGCACTCAAATATCTTTGCAAATGAATGATTGCACACAATAATTATGTAAGTAGGTATTGTCTGTATTTTATGGATGATGAAGTTGAATCTCAGCAAATTAGTTCCCTTGCTAAGTGTACATGGATAGAAAGTGGCTTGGTGAAGCACTGAGTCCTGATCTAAGTCTACCATACCAGTCCTAACTCATCCCTCACTGCAGTAATCAAGTGGAACATACAATTAGGACTTAGGTATTGACCAAGCTTCTCTTATAGATGTGGCTAAGGTAACTAGAAAATACAAGAAAGACCATCAGAAGTGCTGAAAGATGGAAAACCATAGGTGTTCCTGTGTGTGTGTGTGTGTGTGTGTGTGTGTGTGTGTGTGTGTCTCACTTATGCACTGGCTACCACAAAAATCTAAAATCTTTGGTGGGGAGGGAATGGGTTGGTCAAGTTAGATGAAAAACTATTCACTTTTCACAACACATAATTGATTATTTTTAAGTCTAAACATATTTCATTAAACACACACACACACACACACACACACACACACACACACACACACACAAAACAGAGGTGGCCAAAGGCCCATTTCTGCTTGTAGATCACAAGTCTCCATGTAAAGGAGAAGTCCAGGGGCTTATGGTGAGCCTTTTGGGATTTGATATATGTTGCCACCTTATGATTAAGACCAGACAATGTGCAATATAACAGGTGAAGGCAGCATTCTCCTCAAGAACACTAGATTTCAAAGTTAAATATGCGTTTGTTCATCCATCTGTCCGTTC
Organism: Ailuropoda melanoleuca; assembly: GCF_002007445.2. Lineage (NCBI taxonomy): Eukaryota > Metazoa > Chordata > Mammalia > Carnivora > Ursidae > Ailuropoda > Ailuropoda melanoleuca. The sequence goes on from NC_048223.1 coordinate 64,500,864, forward strand.
ACTCAGCAAACATTTATTCAATACCCACTATGCGCAGACACAGTAGGATCGCGAGCTACAGACAGCTCTTCTACTCAAGAGGTCTAGAGTGTAAAATGAGAAACAGAAAATGTCATACAGCATAGTTAGATCTATGATAGGGAAGTTACAACTCTTATTCAAGAAATTAAAGGCAACCATACCACTTGCAGAGTTGAGACAAGAAAGGACTACAAGGCAGGTTCCCTGGCTAAGTGAAATGTAAACATAGATGTACAGGATGAGAAGGAATTAACCAGGTAAATACTAATTGCTTTCATTATCTTCTTTGTAAAATATGATAAATATTTTCTTCAAGCTCTAGGCTCATATAGCCAAATGTCTAATTGACAACTCAACCTGAATGTCTCAGAGATTTCAAAACTAAGATGTCTGAAGAGTTCAGCTTTAGGCCTCTTATTAACTAACACGTTTCAAAAAAAGCCTACCTCTTTACTCCTACTATACAAGATACTAAACCATTTTCCTTACTATGCATACCTCATCCCAGCTTCTTTATTTTTTTAAATAAAACATATGGTAAAATGGGATTGTGATACTAATCTTGGGTTAATTTGTTAGCCTATTGGGGGAACTGGGGGAGAAGAAGATATGATATACCCTAATATCTTTGCCATTTGCTTCCCACCAACATGCAATACTATAACTTCCAGAATAACATTCTGGAATTAAGTGGCAACACCCATAGGTCATGGCCAATAAGCTTCCTAAGAACTCAGCTGACTGAAATTTCAGAGCCAGTCTCCTAAAGATGTTTATGTGGTGCCAGGTGCTCTTATAAATTTGTCAAAACCATGATCTCACTGACACTGCATTGAGTGTTAGGGCCTATGAGGATATGGTGAGGTACCTTAGAGTCCTCCTGAGCAGAAAGCTGCTCTCTCTTCTCCCTCAGGCACGTCGGCACAGCATCTGGAGTCTCCTCTCCAGAGGAGCATGGCTCAGGGCCCACAGCTTCTGGCTTCCCATTCTCTCTGGGGACTGCGGGTTGCTCACAGGACAGGTTTCTAGGTGGGCCTTTGGGAACACTCCCTTGTTCTTCTGAGAGCTTCAGCTTCAGTTCTAAGAGAAATGCCATGAGTTACCACGAACAAGGAGGATTCACTGGGCTTAAGTGTAGAGAGCCTTTAAGAAATTCCCACCACGGATGTGAAGTCAGTGGAAATGGATGGTGTTGCTGATGGCTTTCCATGGGGCAAGGGCAGCCCTAGTAACCAGAACCAATAGCACAATCTCCCAATCAGATAGAAACAAAGGGCTCTAGAGGCTGGAATCTCATGGAAATGGGGTAACTCATGTGTAGGAGGAATTCAGTGGTTTAAATTTCAGAGGATGAGTTCTAGAGGAAGACCAGTGGTACTTCCCCAAAGATTTTATCTGTTACCAACCATAACACCTGGAATTCTACATTCAAAGGTTCATTTATTTAAATTGGGAAGTTCTGTGCCATTAAGAGCCCCTGGGTTAATAAAAGCAAGCCCTTCTGTAAGACATTACACATGTAGATATCTGAGGAATCACAGGAGGTATGGGAAAGGAGAGATGGGAATGCCAGCCCCAACTTGACAGATTTCACAATTTGGTCTAATGTTATCTTTCAAAATCCAGGAATCACCATTATTTCAGTGTGGTTTTATATAAGCCTACATAATTAAAAATAAAAAAGCCACCTGGGACATGTCAGGGAATTACTTTTCAGAATATGCTAAGAGACTGATAATGTCAATGTGGCCATTTGTATCGATTTCTCAATTACATAGATCGTTTTCTTTGTTTGATGTTTGTTTTTTAGTTAGACTCTGGTGTGGTGTTTAAACACTGCATATTTTATAAACCTGCGACATCATTACAGTTTAATACCACTGAATTAATATTTCCTGCCAGTTCCTTATCGCCACCCTTTTAGAAATTTGGAAAAAATTCCCTCATCTTTAAGTATCGAAATAAGAATGTGGAGAGAGGAAGAAAATACATTTTTATTGGTAAATACCATAGTACTTTTAAATGAATTTTAGAGTTAATTAATACTTATATCACCATCTCCAGAGAAACACAGAAAGAAGAACACTGATTAGGAGGTAGGAGAACGGAGTTCTACACTTAACTCACTACCTCCCAACTATGTAACTTGTTCCTATCTTTGGACATAAAGGTCCTCATTTGTGCAATGGGGCACGCAGAGAAAATGATTGCTCAGGCCTTCTTCTAACATCCAAGAATCTAGTAACCCAAGGGAGTTAATACTCCATATGTTGAAATGTTCCTGGCACTGAAGTGAATCATTCCAGAATGATTCTGTAGAATCATGTAGTTCCTCAGTCTCTTTATAAGGAGAATTATTAGATGGGGCCAAAGAATGAAGGGGACCCAGGACACTTTATTTCAAAATGGAGCCTCCAATCTAGGTGAAAGACAAGGTTAAAGAGGGCACAGGTGGAAAAGAATAAAAAAATGCCGGGGAGCACATTATCAATATTTTAACTGCTTCCTTTCTGGGAAAAGAGATCCTTGACCGGCCCTTACCTTTGAGTTGTTTACGACCTTTAGCCAAATCATTCATCCATTTCAGGACTTCAGGATTAGAAGTCTTGTCACCATGTGAAGGCTACAAGGGAGGGGAAAGTGTGGGTAGAAGGAAGGTAGGGAGGGAGGAAAACAAAAAGAAAAAGAGAAAAAGAAAAATTTTAAACAGCCAAGACACACAAAGGTAGTTCAGAGACATAAACCTGGGAGAGAAATTCAGGTGTGACAACTCCAGTTGATAGAGTTCCTTCTGAAAAACAGAGCAAACATTCTTGACCTCCTCCACATTTTCGTCCTTGCCATGGGCATTGTTTCTAAACGTGCCTAGTCACTCAGCACTTTTCACATAGGCCTAATCATGCCAGTGTCCCCTTCAGTCTAACCCTCAGTCTCCCTGTAGGCCACCCACACCCCACACTTGTTTGCCAGGCCTTTCTTCATATCAGTGTGGATGGCTGCACTAATATAAACCAGTGCTTGCTCCCTAGCATGTGCTCACACACATGGTTTATGACCACAACCTGTGTGGGTTATAGGGACAAACTGGAAGATTTAGCTCTTATCAGTCATTTCCACAAATGTGGAGAAAGGAGACCCCAGGATCTCTAAAACTTGACAACAGTCTGAGAAGTCAGTACTTCAGGGGGATACCCATATTTCTAATCATCTCACTGTTTATAGACTCAATATCCTACTGGACTAACACTAACGTAAAACAGAGTCTCATGTGTGTGACCTTGGGCAAATTATTCAGCCTCAGTTCCATCTACCAGATGAGGGTTATCACAGCATCTCCCTCATTGGGTTGCTGTAAGGGGCAAATTAGTTGAGGTACATAAAACAGTGAAAGCATTTGCTGGCGTAGGTTCTACACTATAGGTGTGTTAGCTAGAATTACAAGTGTTATTATTATTACTGGCAGTGGTGATAGTAGTAGTGTTACTACCAGACTTTCACAGGAATTCTTCCTATGTCTTCACCAACAAACATATATGTAGGGGTATGTACATCTTACCAAGTAGTTAATAGAACTTGGATGTGGCAATAAGAATATATTTTTTATTTTGGGACATGACTCTGTTAAAACAAATCATTCACTTTGACTTCTGGATTTTTTCTCAGAGCATAAAAGTGTATTTTCTACAGAAAAGAGAAGCAAGGAAAGAAGGATGTCCAAACACACTTAACCTCTACCCCCAAACATCAGTAAGATCTTTCTTAAATAAATCAAGGCCACCCTGTTAACTTCAATGCAGGCTCAAGAAGATTAATTGTTACTCTGAATTGAGTATATACAAGGACTATTATATAGGAATGTTCAAGATACCCTGATCATAATTATTATATAGCCAGAAATGTGTACATTGATAGTGACTAAATCTAAGGGCTCTGCCACATGTTTTTTAAGGATCAGCTAAGTCCATGTAACATTAGCAAGTTGTTGGTGAGAGAAAGGTATCAAGAGAGAAATGTGTCCCTCCTAGGTTCAAAGGGAGAAAAACAGTGCTGGTGTGACATGGTCATCAAATGTACCTGGGATTAGGGGTGCCTGGGTGGCTCAGTTCATTGGGCATCTAACTCTTGATTTTGGCTCAGGTCATAATCTCATGGTCCTGAAATCAAGACCAGAATCGGACTTCACCCTCAGCATGGGATTCTCCCTCTCCCTCTATCTCTGAACCCCCCCTCTGGCTCACACACATGTACTTTCTCTAATTAAAAAAAAATGTACATGGGATTAAATATGTTAATTGTGAAACATAAGGCATGGTTCTGTCAGTTCTAGAGTTATGTAAAAACTATACTTTTAAAGTCAAGATGGAAAAGAAGATTGAAGGAAAACAAAGTGGTTTTTTCCTAGAGGAGCTCAGATGGGATAGCATGGATGGTTTCCATGAGCGAAGCCCTGGTTTCAGTACCATGGACAGTGACACAAGGCCCACCTGCAAACAGCTTAGCCTGGTCCTACCCATGATGTGCTAGGATGGTGCACTGTGCCACTTCCCTGATACATAGTGTAGTGTGCTGGCTTTGGGTAACAGTCTGGTTATATGGACAGTCAATATTTTACTTTTGGTTTCTCAAAATCCTCACAGAATTCTCCACTCTGATCTGAAGACACATCCTGTTCATCTGGAACACATCTTTCTCACTGGATATGCTCTATACAGTTACCATCTTTTTAAATAATGTTAAGAACAACAACAAAAACCTAAGACGCTACACCAAGGACCACCAAAGCAATCAGCTTTCACTACTGCAAATAGGACTTAGGAAAAACTTAAGGCTGATTTTTTTCTGACAAAATATTTTAAAGCCTGAAATCATTTTCTGAAATGAATTTTTTATTTCCCTACTCCCAGGGGAGCTTTCAAAAGAGGTTAAATCAAGCTCACAAGGAAGGCAGCTTTCAAATCACATGGAAAGTTTTCATGTACAAACTGTGGCTCTTCAAGCCTTTTAACTTCTACACTGAAATATTCCAGTTTAATAGACCCCAAGAGGATATAAACCCAGAAATTACAGACTCAGAATGATAAAGTAGCAAGTACAAAGTCACAAAGTATTTTGTTCAATGCAAATTAAACGGGACCTCCAAGGCACATGACCAAGAATATCACTGGACTAGATTAGTGGTCTGTCAAAGACAGTTCAAAAGACATTTTAGAAAGAATTCTGGATTAGGAATGAGAAGAGCTGAGTTGTTTTGGCTAGGTCAATTCTTCACTGTGTCATCCTGGGGAAGTCATTTTCCTTCTCTGAGCCTCAGTTCCTTCAATGGTCAAATGAGAAATAAGACTGACTGATCCCTTCTAATTTCAATATTCTCTAATTTCACAAATAGTGGACATCTGGCTGAAACAGCTTTTTCTAACTCCATGAGTGTAACGATAGATAAATGTAAAATTAATTGTAGGGAATAAACACGGTTTTGGATAGGAATGTAAAATGGTCACATTCAGCAGAGGGAAAGATGCATGTTGTACTAGGACATCAGGCTAGTGCAGAGGCCCAGCTCAGACTGAAACGCTAGCTGTGGGTGCTATTAATTCCACAATCAGCTTGCCAGGAAGGTAATCGTTACACACACCAACCAATTAAAGTCCATTAACATGTCAAACCTCTAACCACAGCCTGGCACCCTGGCAGGAAGGGTGAAGGGAAGCCCCGTTCCCTAAAACATGGAAGGTTCTGGTTATACCAGAGACTTTTATACACACTGAGACAGGGGTGACCATGCGGCCTTCCTCTACTGCTCCCAAATTCATCCATCTGCATTTGTGAATGTTTAAGTGTGTTGTGTGGGCATGTGTGTGTACCAGCTCAAAAACTTCTCTAGACAAGGGCAGGAGGTGCCAGAAGAAATTCTTTCCCAAAATAGGCAGTCTGCTAGGTGGTTGTTATAGGTGAGAGAAGTAATCCAGGGTCTGTGGCTGCAGGTAGAAAAAAATCAGGAAAGAACTAATGTGTACAATTTTTCTTCATTTTTGGACAAGGCGGAGGCTGTCATAGAATTATCTGGTCAAATATCACTCAAATAGATTAAAAAGTTAATAATATCTAGGACCACTTACTTCCTTTGTGCCTAACACTATAATAAGCATTATATATACACTCCCTCATTTAATACTCACAAACTTAAGAAATCACTACAAATATAACCTTCACTATGCAGACAGATAAACTGAGACTCAGAAAGATTAAGTAACAAGTCCAAAGTCACAAAGTTCCTAACTAGCTGTGCCGCATTCAAATCCAGATCAGCCAGATTTAAGGATGGCCAGGTAATAAGTATTAACAGGCCCTGGGAATGAAGCCCCTAGTGGTTACTCTACTATTTCCAGTGTGAGGATATGACAGAACCAAAAACATTCCAGCAGCAAACAGAGAAAATCAACTTCTCTCAAGATATCTAGAACCTTCAAAAATGTGGACACTAACAAATTGTACTTCTATTCCTCCACTGTAAAACCCACTCATCTTTCATCTACCACCCCCAGTCTGAGCTGATAGAACACAACTACCTGAAGAAAGTTACAAGTCTTTTCTGGGCCTCAGTTGCCTTATCTGTAAAATAAAGTCCTGTACTTGTTATGTGTAGAGTGCCTTCTTGGTCTAAAGAAGTAAAAGACAGTAAGCAGCTGTCACTGCCTGACTTCGAGGAAGACAAGAACCTTCAACACCCTGACTACAGTTGTCTCAAATGGCAGTCTTTTTTTTTTATGTTGTGCAAAGCTAAAAACAAAAACAAAAACACTCCTGATACCCCTCTTTTAGTGAATTCGAAGCCACTGTGGGAAAAAGGATAGGAAGAATGGGAGAGTGGAATATCACCCATTCCCACCTCCCTCCCCAGATCTTACCCCACTCACAGGGATGTGCTGATTGCCTCTGTACCAAGTGTTTAGTGAGCCTTTAAATATTTCAAGATGTATGAGACATTATTCTCTGTTCTCTTTTATTCTGATAACAAGCTGTCTGGGCTCTCTGCCAAAGACCCAATATCTTTGTGCAATCCTGCATGAATATGATTTTTGTCTATGCCATGGTCACCATGAAGGAAAATAAACAAAACTAGCATTGGCCATAAGGACACTTACCTCTCTATTGTTTCTCATGTCATAAAAGAAAAGATTCATCATTACAACACTGCAGCACCAGCATGAAGACTGATGTCTGACTGGAAAGGATGGCTTGGGGTTTGTCGTTATGAGTGACCTGAACAGATGTCATTTGAAGGGTCCTTATCTATCAACCAGAGGTACTCCTATGTCAAAGAAGACTTTCTCTCTTTCCTCATTCTGTTCTCAGTTAGAGATTCTGACCTTTGGGTCCTTAATAGGTTCTTATAAAACTGCAAATAGTAAAGGGTTAAAGAAAAAATAAGATCAAATTTTAAAACCTTTCCAAATTTCAGTCCTAGAAACAGTGACAGTAGTGCTCCCCAGGGGGAGAGGGGGAAAAAAAAGAGTATCAATAATCAAATCAGTTTGGAAACAAGAGTTATAATCCATTACTAGGAAATATCTTATCAGAGTCAAAGTACAGCCTGTGAGAATAGGACAGATCCAGGAAGGAAACTCAATTTATGATGGGTCCTGGGTTGGCAAATGGAAACAGCTGTCCCCTGGCACATAGGAGTGATTGAAAAGGAAGGACAGAAAAGCCCACATGCTTCTGACACAATCCACTCTTATTTCAAACCATAGGGCCCTTACCCGGTATTTCTTTTCTTGTTCGAATTTTTCTTCAAATTTCCGAATTTTTCGCTTGAGGCTCTGGATGTGCTTGGTGAGCTGGTTAATGGTCTGTGGCTCCTTGCCATCACCACAGCTGCACCGTGAAGAACTTCGGGGCCTGTAACAATTTCAGGGAGGGACAGAATCATCAAAACCCATGGTTTTCCCACAAACATGGCTGCTGGTCTACAAACGAAGCTTCCTGGATTTTCAGAAAGGGCAGTCTGTTATTTGATGTGTCTACATAGTGGCATCTGCTTATTAATAGAGACCACCAATCACAGAATTCCATTATGGGAAAATGCTACCAGGGACTTTAGTATATAAACGTCAGAATATTAGTCCAGGAAATGCATTTCCTAAAGCTTGGAGGAAGCCAATTTAAGACCAAAAGGAGACATCCTGCTGTGGGGTCATCCCTGACAGGTTGCAGGAGACCCACCTAGGGACATTTTAAGGAAGATATATTGACATAACAGAGCTTTTGCGAATCCGATAAGAGGAATGGACCCCTCCTCCAGAAAATTCATTCGTCCTCTCGCATGGCGTATACTTTATAAGAGCAAGAACCCACTAACTCCCTCAAGTCCATCAATAGACAGCCTGTGGGCTCAGGTTTGGATAAATTCATTAATGACTTCAGAAGTTACCGAGGAGAAACTAGGGATTCCCTGTACATATTTTCAGTCGAGGCACACTCATTTTAGCTATGCATCAAAATTATTTGTAGAATTAAAAAAGAAGTGCATAGTTCCACACTTTCTGGGTGGAGGGCAGCCATGGTAAGCTACCATTTTTCTAGAATCTAAGAAGCAATTGTGGTGTACAACTCCCAAGCACTGCCACAAGCCATCCCTGGAGGCCACTGTTGGGCATGGAAAGAAGATTAAGCTCACCAAGAAGGGTATTCCTGATATCTGCATATTCTTACATACGACTCTGATCATTTCACCAAAAAAGTTCAAACATGCAAGCCATGGGGTATCCTGCACCCCCTAACCATTTCCTCCTGAGACAGCAAGAACCTAAACAGCATTCCCAACTAGAAAGTAGAGATGGTTGCCATTCATTGCTCAGGTCTCGCAGTTGCATTTGGTAAGCACTTTTGCACTATTTCAGACATGTACTCCATTGTAGGCTATGAATGTAGTATTTGAAATGAAGGTGATAGCGAAACAACATTTTCTTACATCATAAACTGCTGAGTGCTGGGTGGAGAAGGGGCCGATTCAGGGTCTAAGTTGAATCTCTGGCTTTGGCTGAAGATGGAGCATCGTGGTGACAGCAGTGGGTTGTCACCATCAGTGATGTGACACAGCAGCCTGCTAGTCCCAACAGACTGGAGGTCTTCTGGTGCACTGTCTGCTTCATTCTGCCCATCTTTGTGGACTGGTGCAGGGTCTGAAGAAACAAGATAAGTCATCAAGACCTAGAAGTGACAGAGGCCTTGAGACTGTCATGTTCCTAAGTAAAGATCATAAACATTCATTATACTGTCTTGCCTCTTTGTCATTTCTTCCTTCTGGGGATATGAAAGGCTTTCAAACTACCGTCATGTTTGTTCTCTGAGAACCTGGGCAGAAAATATTAAAGCCTCCACCACCAACAACAAAAATGGAAACACAAATCATTTAGGTCTGAAATATAAAACCAGCATAGCCCCAAGCTACAAAAACCCTCTATTTCATATTATTTGTATATATTGAGGGGTGTATTGCAAAATGTTACAGTGAAAAAAGGAAACAATAAATGGGGCTGAAGCGGAAGAGGACAGACTATGAGGAAGAGAAGGAACAGTAGAAATGCCAGTGAAGGCAGGGAGAGTAAAGGACAGAGGGAGCGAAGGTCATGGGTAGAAAATCATTCAGCAGTGATTAAAAATGACGGAGAACTCTGCTTATCAACATGGAATGATGTTCAGAATATACTAAATGAAAACCACAGGTTTCAAAACAAAACAGTAATGATTCCATTTTGTGTAAAAAGCACACATTTATGTGTCCAAATAAATGTACCAAAAGATCAAAGAAGCTACTTAGCAACTACAAAACAGGGAAGAATTAGAGTGATTCTGTTTCTTTTTCAAATATTTATGTAACATTTTATTTTTGACAAAAATAAAAAAAAACAAGAACAAAACGTGCTCCAAACCCTCTCCCCAGCTAGGCTGCTAGGTCTGTGCGGGAATTCTATGATCATTCCCCCTCTAAATGAGCTCATTAGCTTCCCACCCCAGGGTCAGTCCAGAAGGTGGGAACACCTGTGCTATGGAGATGGGAGCAGGGAAGTGAGGAATATCAGGACATGGCCTGAGTGGCCAGGATGAGAATCTCTACATCAAGAGGTTCTGGACAGTTATTCAAGCAGCAGTCAAAACAAACTCCTTCTCAATTTTGCCCAGCAAACACTCAGGACAACTCAAGGCTTTCTCTTACGCCTACCCCAAATAAAGAAGAAAACAAATGTTTTCTGGGTGAATAAGCAGAGTCTGAAAACCCTGCAATCCACTTTTCCAAAATAAACATTTATCAAAATTTGGTACCGAATGACTCTTAATCAGGTTAGAATGGTTCATGTTCTCCAGAGCTTGAAATGCAATTTGCTTTGTGTAACATCAAAGGTCTGATCCCTTGGGTGTTTTCAACTGGCTTCCTCGCTGTTGAGTTGCAGACCGGGAGCCAGGGTAATGCCTCCTGTTGTGCCTCTGAAACTCACTGACAGCATTCTAGCAATGGCTAAGGACAGTCAGAAATGCATGAGATGAGGTCTGGGGAAGAGGTGGGGCCTGATGAACACCAGTGCCCAGGCCTGCAAGCAAGGTGTGCTCCTGTGTCTGACAACTCACCACAGGCAACACCCTTGCTAAGAATAATTTACCCAGAAAACACAGTTTGGCAGGAGCCCTAAGGAGTAACAGGAATAAGAGTTACTAATCAATAAATCACAACATATGCTAACAATCACTTTCAAAACCCACCAGGAGGTGTACGGGTTCCTTATCAAATCCTTTTCTTCAACCACTAGGCCCCCAGAAGAAATGCATTTTATTCATATTACCTGTCTCTGAGCAGAATCTATTGGTAATCATGATGGGGAAGAAAAGAATCTTTAGTAAGCACCTGGGACCAGTGCATTTTTGTTAAAATGGGAAAGGTCTGAGGCCTTCAGGCCTTCAGCTCAACTGTGGCCCTAGGGTCAAAACTAACATGAGTCTCTTGCTGTTTTTAAAGCCAAAATGGAGGCACTTGGGCTCTTAGCCACATGACTGAAGTGGAGGGAAGAAGAGGGGCAGTAGGGTACAATACGCTCCTGTGATGCTGGACAGCGGCAGCAAGGCACAACTCCCAGTCAGCCATGCAGTCACAAGGGCAGCGACCAACACGCTTAAAACCGTTCTCCATACAGCCGTTCTGTTTTCCCCTTTCAGTACAGTATTCAATAAGTTACACGAGATATTCAATATTTTATTATAAAATAAGCTTTGGGGGCGCCTGGGTGGCACAGCGGTTAAGCATCTGCCTTCGGCTCAGGGCGTGATCCCAGCGTTATGGGATCGAGCCCCACATCAGGCTCTTCTGCTATGAGCCTGCTTCTTCCTCTCCCACTCCCCCTGCTTGTGTTCCCTCTCTCGCTGGCTGTCTCTATCTCTGTCGAATAAATAAATAAATAAAATCTTTAAAAAAAAATAAGCTTTGTGCTAGATAATTTTGCCCAACTGTAGGCTCATTTAAGTGTTCTGAGCACCTTTGAGGTAAGCTAGGCTAAGCTAGGATGATTAGTAGGCTAGGTGGATTCAACGCATTTTGGACTTACAATATTTTCAACGTACAGTGGGTTATCTGGATGTAACCCCATTGTAAGTCAAGGAAGATCTATATCTGTGGGTAGATACAGATATATAGAGCAGAAGAGCACATATTTTATATAAATTAATATATTTACTATGGATTTTAGATAGATTTCAACCTGTAGTTTTTTTTTATTTCAGCTTCATCTTAAAATATGATGACCAAGAAATAATGAATTTGATGTGCTGTTTTTTTTTTTTACTGATACACATTAAAATAAATTCCTATTAAAACTAACAGTGTTTGCCCATGCACCTTTGTCTAGCATCATGGTGAAACATGAGATAAGGCATAGAAGTTGCTAAACACAGTAACCATGAGAACCATCATTTTAATAATTATTATCATCCAAATAAGGAATTAAATATTATGCTGTACTATGAACACCAACTATACGCTCAGAGTCCCTACGGGGTTAATACAGGAAATGAGAACCAACATATTGTCCCTCCTACCAGTTATTTATAAATAAGAATAATCATATGTGATATTTCTGAGGTGACTCACTATGTCCTCAACTTGTAAGAGTTTTTGCACATATTTAATCTTCATAACAACCACATGAGGCCGATAGTAGAAAGATCTCCATTCTAAATTCAGTATGGAAGGAGATATAAACTATGCTAGCACCAGGGAAGGTCTGACCAGTGCCCGTGATAGAAGACTCCACATCTCTGACCCTAGGAGCCAAAGAGTGTTTCTGGCAGCCCACTCACTGAGCAGTAGGGAACAGAGAAGAGAATTATCATCAGAGTGTGAAGGCCAAGAGACCACTTCTGATCTTGCTGCACCCCCAGATAGAAACAGATGTTGTATTACAGCTGTTGAATAAGTGAGGTTTAAAATAAATCTCTATCAGCAACCACTTGATATGTACTGCTAAAATCTAATTGAGTAATGAATTAGCCATAGTCTTGTGGATTTGTTGATTTGCATTTTCAGGTTTGCCTTTCATGGTGGGCTTTTACAGGTAGCATTCAGGTACATTCCAAATGCCAAATATCAGCCTTTGTTGGTTTTAAAAGCTAGATGAGCCACAAGTATGCCCATCACTCTAACAAGGCACAAGCATCCGAGTTTTCATCTAGCCTCACCAAAAGAGGGCCAGTAAAACAAAGACTAGAAACAACCCCAAAACGTCTGATGGATACACAATGGGTTCAGTTTTAGATATATTGAATTTGAGCACCTAAAGGTACAAAGGGGTTAGCTATGTGGTCACAAAAGAGAGAACATGGGTAAGCTTGAAGTCATCCCAGTAACTAAACTTGAGGAGACAGGTGAGCTTGCTTGCTTGGAGACTACCAAGAGGGAAGAAACAGTATCTCCAAGGTTAGGATGGGTGAAGAAGGAATGAGGACAGATGAAGAGGGATTCTGGGATGAAGTAACTGGCCAAGTTACTGAGTGGGGTGTGGTTGGCACTCCAAGTAGGCTTCTTAGTGCCAGCTTCTGTGGATAGCCACCAGAAACATCCGGGGTCTAGAAGGGTGGGAAATTTGTCACTGTGAAAGCAGGACTAGGTTTTAGGGCAGGTACTCTGCAAGTCTAAGAGCCACCTTGCCATCAAGGATAAAAGCACAGGATATAGGAGCACCTGGGTGGCTCAGTCAGTTAAGCACCCAACTCTTGGTTTTGGCTCAGGTCATGATCTCAGGGTCATGAGATCGAGCCCCGGGTAGGACTGTGTGCTCAGTGGGGAGTCTGCTTGAGATTCTCTCCTCTGTCCCCTTTGCCCCTCCCCCTGCTTACACATACTCTCTTTCTCTATCTCTCTCTCCCTCTCCAATAAATAAATAAATCTTAAAAAAAAAAAAAGAAGCACAGGATATAAGCTCAGAAACATCTAGATTCAAGTCCCAGTTTTGTCATATGTGTGACCTGGGACAGATTGTTCAATCTTTTACATTCTGTTTTCCCATCTATATAATGGGAATTCATGCAACAAATATTTATTAACCATCTACTGCATGCTAAAGCCCTTTTTAAGGGTAGGATGACAACAGTATCTATCTCATAAGTTGTTCGGAGGATTAAAAGAAGACAAGGAATCTCAAATGCTTAGGACAGTGCCCAGGGGAGGGGACATAATAATCCACCAATGTTAGATGCTGTTATTTTGTATTTACGGTGATATCTTTTACCTAGTTAGGGAACTTACGATAGGAGTTGGCTGGGGTAGAGAAAGATGAATTCAGTTCTGAATACACTGACTTTTTGTCATCCAGTGGAGGTGCCCAGTAGGCCCTCAAGAGACAGAATCTAACTGAGTTTGGTCTCAGCATACACCTCCCAAAGGCTGCCTTCTACAATGGGAGGCAGAGCTGTGAGCCTCATTTTCATTTTGAAGGCTTCAATGCATTGATTTCAATTAATATGAATGGCTAACAGATTAGGCCACTAGGTTAACTGAGCAATGAAAAATCACAAAATTCTCGTAAAACCCAGAAACTACATGGGTCAAGAAGCCTCACTCAACTCAGATCTAAACTTATTCCTTGCCTCTACATTTTTTATTACAATTTTCTAATTAATTTTTCCGCCAATAAATACAGATCCAGGTTTTAGGTTTGTGAGTAGTTCGTGTGTGTGTATGTGTGAATTTTTATTTACTGCATGATTACTGTAAGAATAGTCAAGTACATTTTTTTAAGTAAGCTCTACACCCAATGTGGGGCTTGAACTCACAACCCTGAGATAAAGAGTCACATGCTGTACCAACTGAGTCAGCCAGGCACCCCTGTGAGTAGTCCTTAAATTAAATTTAATCCCATCCCTCTTGTTCCCTATAAAATTATAAGAGGACAATTTCAGAATTTTTTTTGTTGAGTCATTGCAATTATACCTAACATACGCAACACTTTTACCAAGTAAACATAACATTCAAATCATAGAAATGCCTAAATACATAAATCTTCAGTGTATATTGATACTGATTATCTTATAAGTCCAATCATAACTTATAAGCAGTTTCATAATAAACTTTTAAAGATTTTTTTTTGGTATTTTTATAGTCTCATTGGTAAGAATAAGGAATAAATGACAGCTAGTTAAAAAAAAAAAAAGCAGTATCAACAAAGGCTCAACCAAAGGAAAATCATAATGTCATTTGCCTAACATTTTGTTTATACTATATACTATTATATTATATTAACATGTTAGTATCATTTTGGGAAGAGTAAACAGTTTGAACTCACCCAAATTTTCAGTATGAAAATAACAGTCAATAAATTTAAGTGCCTAGACAAAATTAAATATCTTATATATATTTTAATTTCATATCATAACTAGCTTAGCAAAGTAAAGTCCCAAGGTAAAAGGATAGAGGCAGTAAAGACAACTAGAATGAATGGAGATAAAGGATGACAAAGTGGCAAGGTTGTGGGTGAGAAGGAGAAGCAGCCAGAAAGCTGTGGGGGAAGAAGACACTATGGTGGTAGGGATGGGTGAGAGGGAAGGAGGGGCAGGCGACAAAGATTGAGTTTGCACTGAGGAAAAATGCAGTGAACATCAACTTCTAGCCCATGAAAGATTGAGGTTATCAGACATTAGTGATTTCTACCTTAAATCAGAACTGTACTGTGGGCTACAGTAACATGACCTACACTAAGGACAGATGCAAGATTTCCAGATCCTGTCATAATGAGAAAGGGAAGAAATCCATGCTTTGCTTTGTTTTGGAACAGAACATCTGAAGCAAGAATAATTCATATTTTTGGAGGCAATTTCTATACAGCACCAAACCAAATGTCCAATTTGGGGAGGAAAGAAGAAACAATCTTCTAGACAAATCTACCAGGTGATTAAATGGATCTTTGCACTTTATTTTCTGATTATTCAAGACTTATCCCTTTGCTTATATGCATACTACCAAAGAACAGTTGAGAAATAACCAAGGGAAATAGCCAAGGCCAATGAACAATTTTTTCCCTCCCTGTGTCACAGAAGTAGCGCCAAATGCTCAGATTACAGAGCTCTGCTCGACTCGAGTTGGGAAAGGGCAACTGTCGTCCATGAGAATGTCCAAGATTTGGAAGCACTCTCCTGATACACAGAGAAAGCTGGATGCTGTGCTCTGATTATTTTTCAGCCTAAACAGCACTCCAGGTCTTCTAGTTAATTCCTGCACAATTGACCACCTCAGTGGTACAGCTGATAAAAATCAGCTATTAAGATAACCAGCTATTTTTGAAAGCACTTTCATTTATAAGGAGATGTACTTTGCAAAGCAGAAGGAAAACTGAATATACAAAGCAAATGGGAAGACTATTGAAGGAAATTCCAATCTTCAATGTGGGGCTGTATCTTTACTAGGCTCATCCAATGTCAGTTAGGAAAAATTAGTCAAAGAAGTTGGTCCAAGAGCTCCACAAAGATAGAGCCACAGGAAAGTATGATCCTCAGGGGACTGGAAGAGACAGTGGAGGCTATTCACCCTGGGCTTAGGAGTGGCAGGGTGGGGGCATCCAGAACAGTGTGAGATGCCAAGTGTCTGGGCATGCCATTGGTCACTTCCAGACTGTACTTGTCATGAGCGTGGAAGAAGGAATAACCAGAAAGGTTTTAAAATGACCATAATATATGGGAAACTGTGTACAAGGGAAAAAGGGTATATGAAAACTCTCTGTACCATTTGCTCAATTTTCTATAAACCTAAAACTTCTTAAAAATAAAATTAATTATTTTTTTAAAAATGACTATCAACCTACTAGTTAAAAGCCTGAACTCTTAAGTTAGAGATCCAGACTTGGTCTGAGATGCCACTTGCTCCCAATTGTTATGGCCTTGGCCAGGCAAGCCTCTTCTAACTCAGAATCCTCATTTGTAAAGTGTTGTAGCAAGGACAAATGGGATAACTTGTTACCATAGTCCTTGGCCTGCCTTAGAAACTGAATTTAAAAAATCTTTTTAAAAATAATCATCTGGCATTTTAGGCTATAGGACTGTTTTTTTCTTTCCTTATAAAGTAGTTATAGAAACAACCTCAGAGAATATACTGTCATCTATGAATTTTGAAATCATTAAAAAAATACTTTCCTTAGAAAATAAGGAGTTAATGTGAAGCTCCCTCTTTCAGATACTATGAAGACAGTTATAAGAGCATCAGAGAAAAATTATTAACAGCAAAGATCGCATTCCAGTCAAGTTATGTCAGAGGTTTAGCACAGGATAGATTTTATGGTAACAAATGTAGTTCAACTTTAATAGGAGGTAATTATTCAACCATCAGCTCTATAGATTATTGCTGTTATAAATATCTTTTGCTGAAGGGAATTAGTGTAATGTCAATCATACGCAAGACTCCAGAGGGGAACCTAAGGAATGAACAGTACTAATGGAATTTCCACACCTTGAAAGTAGTTAGAATTATGGCAGTAGATAAAAGCAAATGTAAGCATTATCAACCAGAAGAAAGGCAACATAAGCTCTGACTATGGCAAGAATACCCAGCTTTTTAAAAAATAATAGCTGACATTTATTGAGCATTTACTAAGAGGGATGTGCTAAGTGCCTTATATGTATTATGCTACATTATTCTCAAAATAATCCGAAGAAGTAGAGATACTATTCTTTCTTTCCCATTTTAAAGAAAAGGAAACTGATGCACAAAGGGATCAAATCACCTGTCCAAGATCACTCAACCTGCACATCAAGTTCTGCAAAGAACTATGTTTCTGAATAAGGAAGAGCCAATGAATGTAATTTCTTTGGGCTTTCAAGAAGTGCATGGCATGGTTTTTTATATTAGAAGTTATTTAAAAACAAAACCAAATGATGACTGAGCTAAATGTTTTGCAGTGGATTACAAAATCCACTTAACAATATGCAGCAAAGAACAGAGTTGAATTAATATCTTTATGATGGACATGTCACAACTAATGCTTGCAAATGGATCCTGGATTAATCTTATTTTACATTTCAAAAATGACATGGAGGAGGAAGTAGAGTCGTGAGTCTGAGTTTGCAGATGATATTGATATTTTTCAAAGAATAAAATGCTAAGCAACCACAGGAGCAGCTCACAAAGCATGAGGAGGCCCAGTAGTGATGGATGACCTTCAATGTGAGCCAGCAGGCAATGCAGCTGGAGAAAACTATCCATGGACTCTTAATAAGCACTAAACTATTAGTTGGGTAGGGAATGGGATTTTTGGAGTTCTAATGGAATACAGTGATATGACATAAAATCCAAGAAAAGAGTATGCATCTCTAGGAAGGGTTTAGAAAACAATCTGACATGCATAATATTTTGTAATTAATAAAACCCCTCATGCCCATATTTTTTAGGTATTCATTTTTTATTGAGATCATTATCATACGTAGTTGTAAGAAATAACAGAGGGATCCCTTGGACACTTTGACAATTTCCCCTAATGGCATCATATTTACAAATAAAATTCTATTTGACTCCATCTGGAATACACTATGAAGGTCAGGTAAATGCATATCAAGAAAGGCACAGGGTTCTAGAGATGGTTTAGATCACAGGAGCTGAAATCACTATGAGAGGAGGGGTTGTAACAGGTTAATCAACAACAAATCTAGGTCACTTTAGGTTGACAAAACAAAGTCAGGGGTGGATAAAGAAAACAAGACTTTCAAAACACATTAGTAGAGTGTATATACGTTGGCTATGGACTTAATTTCAAATTCTAGGGTATTAGAACTATGGTGACTTAATATTTAGACTGGATAGCAAATAGCATAGTGCAAAGCACTAAGCTATGGAGTCTGACTGGGGAAACCTTTCCCCTCCTCCCATTACTTCCCAACCTCTACCACTCAGCAGCTATGGGAACTTCAGAAGTTAACTCTCCAAGCTTATTTCTTCATCCTTCATCTGGGGATTATAATGGCACCTACCTCATAGGGTTGTGAAGATAAAATAGGAAAACCCAGGTAACAATGTCTGACACAAATGAAAATGTCATTATTAGCTAATGCTGATGTTATGCAATTGAAAGCTTTTAAAGGAGGGTTTCTAAACCTTGGCACTATTGACATCTTGGACCAGATAATCCTTTGTTGGGGCAGTGGGGGTGGACATAGAGGGCTCCTGTGCATTGTAGGATGTTCAGTGGCATCCCTGGCCTCTAACTCATTAGATGCAACACTTATTTTCCAGCTGTGATACTTAAAATGTCCCTAGGTATCACCAAATATCCCCAAGGCTAGGGAGGGGGTGAAGTGGGCGGGTGGATGCAAAAAAAAAAAAAAAAAATCAACCCTGGCTGAAAACCACTGCTTTAAAGGAACTAATTGAGGACAGAAAGATGAAGTACTACTTTCCACGGTGGTAACCATTTCTTAGTTAAAGCAACAGGTGGCACATACTGAAAATATAAAAAGTTTCAGAAAGCATTTAGAAATAACATACATACATACACATAGACCCATAATGAACAAAGTTTCTAAATTATATTTAGAATTGTGTGCAGTTATGAGGTTGAACTAATGGAGACCCCTTCTTACTAACTTTCAAACAACGTGTGGGGCCACTTCCAGACAGTATGAAACATCAAGTTAGGTGGATAACCCACCTACTAGACACTTGAGATGCCCCCATGTTCCAGAAAACTATTTATAAACTCCACCTGCAGCAAAAACACATTCCATGGCACCCCCTAGAGAAACACCAGAGCACTGTGTTCCAGAAAGTGTTCCTGAATCTCTCTACACCTCAGAATCACCAGGGGAACTTTTCAAACATGGAGATTTCCAGGCCTTATCCCTACATTTTAATTTTGCATTTTAGGGTGGAGAGCCCAGACATCTATCTGTAAGTTTAATAAGTCCTTCCAAGTAATTGGGAACATCTGGTCAAGTCGACGGGGTCTTGCAATGTGAGAGAGAAGGTCAGGTTCTCTTTAACTTCTGCCCCATCTTGACTTGGACATCAGAAAGAGATCTATATACCATGCAGAATTCTTTATGGAGATAATTATAGCCTATAAATAGATATATTACGTTAGTTCTCACTAACGATCAACATTAGGAACAAAACTCTTACCCAAATAGAAAGTTTGAAAACCGAGATTTTACAATGAAAGAATTACGAACTGCTGTTATTTCTAGTAATAAGTCTTCAGTTATCTCTGGTGACAGCTTTTGCTACAAACTCCATACTATCAATCACCCATGTTCAGACAGAACAGGGGTTACTATGTCATGCGGAACAAACAGTCCTTCTGCAAACTTTGAAAATGACAAGCAGTTGAAAAGACAATGCTCATTCCATTTTCTACTCAACAACACCAGAATAGATCCTTACTAAAGCAACAGAGGAAGCATTTGCTTCAGCTTTAAGAGACTATTGATGCAATTAGAGGGATTTTGAGCCTAAGTAGGAGGGGGTTTCCATCTCAAATTATGCAATTTGCAACCTACAGGTAGGGTGACCAGCCATCACAGATTCCCTTGGACTGAAAATTTCCCAGCATGTGGGACTTTCAGTGTTAAACTTGGACATTCCTGGGCAAACCATGACAACTGGTTACTCTATGTACAATCTTACAGTTACCTTGCAGCTGGTTCCCTAGCACTTTTTTCTAAGGGCCTCTACATCCCTCAGATCTGTCTCTAACCCTTTTCCATGTCCCCATCCCACACACTTCTAGCCTGAGGACTTGGGTGCTTGAGCACCTTTCTTCTCCTAAAGTAAATGGACTGAACTGACTGGTCACAGACCCCAAGTTATAAGTCCACATTGTCCAGGAAATTGAGACGAAGCAGAATCAAAGAGAACCTGAGAGAACCTGACCTTCTCTCTCCTAATTCAAGACACTTAAATAATGGTTCCCACTACTTGGGAGTGTTTATGAAATATAAAGGTTACAGGACTTCCACCTCAGACTGTCTAGAGATGAGGACTAAGAATCCTCAAATGTGAAGAGCTTCTTGGAAATTATGATGTGCAGGAAGTCTCACCAACAATATTCAGAACCCAGAGCTCTTCCAAGGGTGCCATGAGATGTGTTTTTGCTGCAAGTGCAGTTTATAATTGCATTTCCAGAATGGGGATGCATTTCAGATATTTTACTAGGAAGGACTGAACTTTGTAACCCATAAATCCAAGTTAAAACCCAATACTTTGATCTCAAGAGACCATCATTTCAAATGCCTGCACACTTTACTTGTCATGCCTTAATCGAGTCTAAGGTAAGCTTGAAACCTATTTAAGTCAGATCGATTATATTTATAAATGTTTGCCTTTAATAGTGAATTGGTAGCATATTATACCCAGATATTCCGGTAAAAATCACCTGTTGGCTTTGTCTTTGTTATACCAATTACTGACATCAAAAATTACTAATTGAATATTTATATACCTGTAAGGCTCAGGGCTAGATACTAGGCTTCGGGAAGGAGGAAATTTTAAGTTATATAATCTTTTATTGACTTATGGCCATCTGTACTAATCTCATGTGATCACACTCTCAACAGGGATTTTTTACACACATAAAAATTAGTTTCAAGGTGGTCAAAGATCATTCCAGAAGTCCGTTCACAGTCCCTGAGCCTTTAAGATGAGCAAACATTTCTTCTTTCTGAGTAACTGAAATAAATGATCAAAAAAATTAATTAATTAAATTTTTAAAAAGAAAATATATGACCTTCCTATAAACACTCATCTTGGAAGCCAATGAGAACAAAAGATCCCATAAATTAATCTTTGATTCCAAATGCCTGTCACTTTGGCAATATCCCTGCCAAATGAAGAGACTGAAAACATCTAGTAGGTAGTTTCCAGACTGTGTCAAAGGGTTATTGGAAAATTGGAGAAGATTTGTGTCAAAATATTACGAGGTCCAATACAGGGGCTGGAGCTTCTTCTCTCTTAAATGCAGTCATTTTGGCTGCACAAGACTCCTTATTTATAAGCTCTATAAAGGTGAAAAAAAATCAAATTTTATGGATTTTATTTTTGAAAACTTGCCAGAAATATTTGTCTAGTGTGTGGACACACACACACACACACACACAGAGTGAAAACCTCTGTTTTTCATAGATTCCCTTGGAAGGCCTCTGGGACTCCTCAGATTCACCTACATTTTGGAAAATTCAGCATCCAACCCACAAGCCTCCTCTCTAAGGAGCCTTCTGTCCATTTCTGCCATTTGACACTTAAAACAGGACGTATCTGGATCAGTTCTTTGATATGGGCAATTCCTACATAAATTCAGTATTTTTTCCCATTATACAAGGAATGTTAATATGCTTTTTCAAAATCCTGTCCATCCAGAATGAGAAAATGCAAAACTACTCTTGACCTTTGGAGAATATAAGACACATATACGCACATGAAAGTCATGACTTAAAAAAGAAAAGATATATCTATATCCAATATGCAAATATTTTATAACTCTTTGCCAGATACCTGTGTATCTATACAGAACATCAGACAACTCAAAAGTTAATTTGTATCTGGCTTAAAACTTCGTTACGTGTTTTATATGTTGTTTGTTGGGTTTGGTGGAAGAAGAAAAGTGTGTCTAATAATCTGACTTAAAACTCTAATTGGATTGACACTGGGTCCTGCCCACTTTTATTTGCCTTTCATCAAAGCACAATGATCAGCAGAGCAAGAGGAGTGCACCAGGAAATAAGGACAGCCAACTGGCCATCTGCATCAATGGGGAAATAATTTACCACTTACTAGCAGGGTCACACTAGGCCTCAGTGTCCTTACTTATTTCACAGATTAGTTTAAGGATTTGATATAAAATATATAAAGTACTTAGAACAGTGCCTGGATCACAGAAATCTTCAATAATAATAAAGCTACTAATTGTAGCTACTATTAGCCACTATTATTAATATACTTAATAAACACTGGAGATGATGGTTTTATCTACTTAGACCATATGGATTTGTTTTAAGCAGTAATGTCTTAAATGAGCTGTTAATAATGACACTGAAATATATTACTTTTTAAGTCTCTTCAATTCCTGGAGATAAAGGACATCTCATGAAGCAAGTTCACCTAAGCCTATTTCTACCAGCCACCAGAAACCAGTCTGCCACCCTCTGACCTATCTGGGTTATAAAAGATAAGCTGTGCTCTCATTTCTACTCATATAAATTAGGTTTCTTTCCTAAGTCTTTCTGGGAGCATTAATCTGCCTTCTGCTTACTAGCCAACCTACCATCCCTGGGGTTAAAACCAGAGAAACCAGCAGACAAATGATAACCAATTTTGAGACTTTTCATCACAGAAGTTAATGTGAAAAAAAAATCGAGACAGAAAAAGACAATATAGGATCAGAATAAGCCACAGCACTCACCTCCACTTTCCCTACGTTGATGAATCATCTTACAAGCAGGTAATAGAAGAAAGCAAGTAGTAATGTTACAACTCTCCCATCACTGAATACCTCAAAAATACCATGAGTATCAAGACAGTACAGGTTATCTACATCCAGTCATAGAAAATAAGCTCCCACTTGTTTGTCACAGGAAACCAAATAGGAATTCCTTAGGACCAGGAGTTGTGGTGAGCGTTTTTCAGCTGACACCTATTTATGTGTAAATCTGATGCTGGGCCTCCAGCTGGAGAGAACACTCTACACCAGAACACGCCTTAATTCCTCCTGCTCCCTCTCAGCTCCCCGCCCCTGCAACTCAAACACCTCTTCAGCTTTTCTGTGGCACCAGGCATGGTTTCCCACAGGAGGCCACGTTAAGCCACAAGAGGCTGAAGTATCCTGAGAGTGCAAGTGAAGACCTGTCCCCAGCCCAGCCTCTTACCTGCGGCATCTGCGCCTTCCACAGGCGCACTGTGGGTCGACGCCGGGGTTGGGTCCTTGAGTCCGTGCACCTGAGCAGCTCCTTCCTGGTTCGTCAAAAATGCAGAGCACAGATCAGTTTCCAGGGCTTGGAGCTTCAGCAGGGAATTCTGCCAGCAAAAGCAGAACATCGGGCTCGTTAAGTAACTGCCTAACACACAACGGTGAGTCCGCAGCTCCGCAAAGCCTGGCAGAGTGGGGGGAGCTCAGCCACAGCTGCTTCAGGCAGAGCTGATTGTGCCAGAATCAGACACACAGTATTCCACATGCAGCCTCAGTTTCTGCCTCATTTCAATCCCAACGTATATGGCTTTATATGTCACACATGGGACTGGTGATTTCGTCAGCAGGAGACGCTGCACCAGGAGAGCCAATCTGAGATGGTATCTGCTTCCCGGGTGCTTGAGGCTTTACGCTTTGCAAGTGTTTCATTCACGGTGCTGACACCAGGAGCAAGTGACATGAGGCCCCTCCCAGGCTACCATTCATAAAAGCCAGCATCCCTCAACCACGAGGACTGCGGCAGACCGCAGTGCATAAAGAGTTACTGCTGCAGAGGCCGCCTGGCATCTGGGAGGTGCTGCTGGCTCCCTGATCGACATCTGTCTCGGGGAGGGCAGATGCATGCAGGTATGTGTGTCTTCTGAAGTGGCTTCTCACACACGGGCTGGCTAGAGCTGCCTGGATCAAAAGCGGAGTGGAGGGAGCAAGGGAGAGCGCCTTGGTCACGGAGTGTGACCCAGCCACTGAGGGAGAAGCAATTTCTTAGCTCCCAGAACAACCCTCTCCCCACCCCCTTCATTTCTCATTTAAATTTCTCCCATGATTCTTAATAAGAGCAGACTCATACAGACTGACGCACGTATCCTGCCATGATGCAGATGCCCAGCTAATTCACTCCCCTGACCAGGTGAAAGTGAGTCACACCCCAGGCCTTGGCGGGCTGCCATTCCCCTGCATCAGGAAAGCTCTGCAGGCCTCAGCAGCTCCTCCAGCCCCAGGGTCCTGGCAGGGGTGGCCGCCTGGAGTGGCACCATTGACCCTGTGCCTACCATGACCTCCAGTATACGCATACTTGACTCACACCCCACCCTCCACAGACCCTACTCCCCAAAACCTCCATACCCCACCACCACACCCTACTCCACACACACACATGCATCCTTATCCCATGCACACCCTCATACCCTACCCTACCTCCCCCCGTTCTCCACACCCTCATGCCCAACCACCATACCTTCGCACTACTTGCACATACAATTAACCCCCAAATAACCCCATATACACTCTCATTCCTCCCTTCACATTCACCTTTTTTATCCCCTACTACACACATGCACACCTATACACACACACAGAAACACCCTGCCATTCACACACCACACATACACCCTCACACTCAACTCCCACTCTCACATCTGTTCGGAACACACACACATCCCTACCTGCATATATGTCCTCACACCTTACCTCACACAGTGCCTACCTCCAACATCTCTTCACACCGAACCCCTCCTCTCACGCAGTACCTATTCCTACACACATACCGTCATCCATGCTGTTGATGTGAGTAAATACGAGTGTTTTGAAAACACAGCAGTGTTTTCAAAGAGTGTCACTGCTAAATGGGTTCCAGATGCTTCCTCTGCCGTGCTCAGAGATGAAGGCACACACCTCCTCTGTGCTCAGGGGCTGCTGACAGCCCACAACTCAGATGAGGGATCTATCTAATATCAGGTCCCTTTTTTACTGCTCCCTCCTCCTTTCTGGGATGTTCTCCCAGCAGCTGAGTGTGGAAGTAAGAGCCTGAGGTTACTGACAGGAGGTACAGAGGAGCAAGGGGACCAAGTTTCTGGAAAGAGTTCTAGGCATCTGGGAGACAAAAAGAACAATTCCAGACAAGCTTCCTACTGGAGGACTTTGGAGATCAGAGTGACCTTTCAGAAAAGAGCAAAACTATTCAAAAAATTAGGAAATGATGACATGAGAATGTAAAATGGTGCAGCTGCTATAGAAAATAGTATGGCATTTCCTCAAAAAAATTAAAAATAGAACTACCATATGATCCAGTAATTCTGCTATATACCCCAAAATAATTGAGACGGGGACTCAAGCAGATACTAGTGCACCTACATTCACAGCAGTATTATTCACAATACCCAAGAGTTACATTATGGACTGAACTGTGTCTTCCCCAAATTCATATGTTGAAGACCTAACCCCCAAGGAAACTGTATTTGGGGATGGGGCTTTTAAAGGGAAAATGAGGTCTAAGGGTGGGGTCCTAATTCAATATGATTGGTGTCATTATAAGCAGAGAAAGAGACACCAGGGATGCATACACACAGGAAAGGCCCTGTGAGAAAGTGGCTGTTGGACACCCAAGGAGAAAGGCTTCAGGAGAAACTAACTCTGCCAGCACGCTGATCTTGAGCTTTCAGCCTCCAGAACTGAGAAAATAAATGTTTGTTGTTTCGGTCACCCAGCTGTAGTATCTTTTTTTTTTTTTTTTAATGGCAGCTCTAACAGAGTATTGGCAGACTAATGGAAGGAAGGAAGGAAGGAAGGAAGGGGAAGGAGTGATGGAGGGAGGAGGGAAGGAAGGAAGCCCCTCCCTACGTGTAGAGGAAGGACGTGGAATCCACTGCTTCTTGGAGACTCCATGTGCCCTTACATATTCTACAAAGCAGAAGAGCACATGTCGGCTCTGCTACCTTCTGTGCATCTGACTTTGGGCAAGCATCTTCACTATTCTAAACCTTAGTTTCTTCATGTATATATATGTTAAAAAAGCAATAGTAACAGTGGTACCTGTCCTCAGAATTAAATGGAAGGCACAAAATGCACTTTGTACAGCAGCAGCCTATGGCAAACACTCAAGGACTGAACACTGGCTTTATTATGAGTTATCTCCACACCCCAGAGGCCAATGGGCAGAGCTCTGATCATGTGTGAGGCCAAACGCTACACCAACTCTGAGGCCTTCACTCATCACTTTATCTCCCAGGGCCACTCTCTGCGTCTGCCTATAAATGGCCTGAGACTGGATGGCTTCTAAGCTCCCTTCCGACTCTAAAGGAAGGAAAGCAAACATGCGCATACACCAAGGATGGTGCATAGAGTCTGGCACAGTGTGGCTGCTTAGACAGTGTTCCTGGAACTGAACCAAGTCTTCATGAAACACAAATAAACACCAAAGAATTTCATTGCATAGGAGTTTGTCAGCTCACATTCAAAGGCCTCTGAACTCCCACAGGGGGTGAGGTATAATACTGAGACCCAATTATGGCTAGAAGTAGTAATTGGGTTGTCATCCATCTTCCTCTCCCACCTCTCCCTCCCTTGTACTCAGACTGAAACAAAAACAGAACAGAGATTTGTCAAAGGAGATCCATCTGCACGGCTACTTTATTCCTCTCTGAGATGAGAGATAGGAATAAGCTTAAAGGAATGGAGAAGAAAACAAGTGGCACATGAAACAGGAGAGAGAAGATGAAGGTCTCAAGGTATAAGACCACCTCCAAGTAGAAGGGAAAAAATAAGCTGCTATAACTGAGCCCAAGAAAGCAGAATGGAAGAAATTCTACAGACCAGCTGTCATCAACTATATTCCTTCCCCACCCCAAACTGACCCATTACCTGAAGATGACCTGTTGTTCCTCAACACAGGAATGGACAGTGGGGACTTGGACACCCTGTGTGGGATGAGCCTATAAAGGGATACCTCTCCTGATGACCAGGAAGTCCAGGACAAGGGTGGGAGTGGGGGCTTTACCTGTGAGCAGTCTATGCCACCGTCACATGTCCTTCCAGTGGGGAAGAGAAAACATCCAGCCTGTCTCATCAGGGCTGAGCCCCACAGACAAACCCTTGAGAAGGCCCATGGACAAGTCGCACTGCACATTGTGCCTCTACAGAGATGGAACACCACACATGCAGCTCCTAGGCTCTGTCTGCTTTTAATGCACAAAGAGTTGCACTAGGCTCTGGTGAGACTGATATCAGCCCCTTCCTTGTGGGGCTTCCTGTATAGTGAGATGGCCAGAAAACAAGCAAACAAATCAAACAATAATGACAGTTTCTACTGTCAGAGGGTGATGGAGGAAAGAAACCATAAGCCCAAGGAGAGAGTAAGCACTTGTTTAACTCTGATCATGCCTGACTTAGTGACCTTTAATGCAAGAACATGCTTTTCCCCTACAGAAAAACTAAGGGTAGTAAATCCCTGAGGTCTTGGTGCTACCTCAATGCAACCCTTCTCTGGCTAGGAACTCCACTCCCTATGAGGCTGTCCCAGCCCATTCCTCAGAGCCAGCCTGCTAGCGCATTCCCAGACTTGCATCCCAGGTCTCCATGAATGGATCTTCGGGATCTGCAGGAAAAGGGAACTAAGGCTGCTGGATCCTCTAAAGAACAATGGCTACCTCTCCTTCCCAGCTCTCCCTTCTGGATATGAACGACACCAAGGAGAAGTCTGTGAAACCTAGGTGTGGCTTTCTAAAAGCTAATTTTTCTCTTTTACATAATGGAAAATATGCTACTTGTTTTAGAAAATACGCTACTCACTTTTCTCTGCTATGCAATTACCAGGTCCTTCTTTAGTTGGGTTGGAATGGAGAACACCCACACAGGTTGGGTGGTTAAATACTATTTTAAGGTGCCTTTGTCTGTAATTCACCAGTTGCAGAGCAGGGACAGCTTACTTTTAATTTCTGTGAAGAGGTTTAGTGGCCCTCTCATCCTTTTATCTAAGAACTGTATATAGATTTTCTATGATGATATGAAGATCAAATTGGATATTTGCTCAAAGTTGGGGATACAACTGGATCCCCAAACATCCCCAGTTTACTTACCATTCTTATTCCCTAATTTTAATGTTTTCCATGTATATTTCCTCCATTACCCACCTCCACACCCCCCACACACTACCCTTTCTTTCCATCTGCTTCCTGACCCCACTTCCCTAGGCCTGATTTAGCTATAGTTGCCTCACAGTCAAATTTCTATCAAACTCTTGAGCCAGTTTTGATTACCTTATCTAAACAGCACTCCCAATTTCTCTGTTAACATCTTGTTTATTTCCTTTCTAACACTCACTATAATATGTAATTTCATTCATTTTCCCACTTGTTTATTGGCTCTTTCTGGCTCCAAAAGGGCTGAAACCATGCCTCCATTGTTCACTGTCATACCTAGCACAATGAGTAGTATTAGGAGCCAACCAATAAAAGGACTGCCATTGCATTTTAGTTTTTACTTCCTGGACTCTTTAGGCCTTTCTGAATTTCCAATTTCAAGCTGCCCTGTTGCCCAGGCCTAGAAACTTTAAAACGATTACGAATCACTACGGAATTTGTTCATAGAATGGACTTCAATAGTTTGTCTTTGGAGCTATTAGTACTTAAACTATCAAAAAGGACAGGTGTTAAAAGAAAATACACGGTCCCCCAAAAAATCATATTTCCCAAACATCAATTATATCCTGAGGGCTAAAGTCTACAAATCTAGTCTGTGTTGTAACCCATACATTAATTCTTAGCAGCTACTTCTGTTCCAATATCTTTTAGCTCTGAAAAATATTCTGTTTAAAAACTAAAATCAGTAAGATGATGGACTAAGATGGAGATGTAGGAAGATCCTGAACTCACCTACTTCCATGGACACATCAAATCTATAGCTACATATAGAATAATCCCCTCTGAAAAAATCCTGAAAACTAGCTGAACAGCCATTCCACAGCAAAGGCTAAAAGGGTACATTGAGAAGGGTAGGAGAAGCAGACACACGATCTTGCCAAAAACCCCACCTCTAGCACGGTGATCCACAATCAGGAGGGATCTCACAAATATAAAGCTTCTCCCTAAGGAGCAAGGGCTTCATGCCCTACATGAGGTATCCCAACCCTTGGAACCCACAATGGAGATACAAACCCCCAAAATGTCTGACCTTGAAAACCACATCCAGGAAACCCAGGGGACTGTACAGAAATGACTGGCTTACATGCAGACTAACTAACTCTGGGGACTAGCACAAAAGCAGCAATTTGTGGGGCACCTGAGTGACTCAGTTGGTTGAGCACCTGACTCTTGATTTTGGCTCTGTATTGGGGTCTACACTCAGAAGGGAGTCTGCTTGAGATTCTCTCCTTCTGCCCCTCCCCCTGCTTGTGCATGCCCTCTCTCTCTAAAATGAGTAAATAAACCTTTAAAAAACAAACAAACAAACAAACAAACAAACAAAAGTAGCAGTTTGAAAAGTGCCTAAACTATACATGAAGAATATTCATTTGCTAATCTTAATCCATCTACTGGACGGGCAGGCACCTATAAGGACTCTCTCTGGGGACAAAGGCATTGGCACGTGCCACTTTTGCACTCTCTCTCTAACTTGGTGCAGGCAGGTGTGCCCCAGCCCTGCATTCTCCCACTGCCCTCCTATAGCTGGCAGGCACACCCTGGCCCTGCAGTCTCCCACTGCCATGCTATGGCCTGCAGGCACATTCCAGCCCTGTGTTCTTCCACTGCCTTGCAAAGGCCAGTGGGCATACATGGCCCACAAAGGGAACACTCCTTGATCACCTTACTCACTCTTCTGGCCAATAAAAACATTACATTATGTTCCTGAGTTCCATAGGACTATAACAATTGGAGACAGTTCTTGGCAGACTACTACCACTCCCAGAGTAATACAAAGAACAGACTGAGAGACACTCCCAGTCTTTCTGTTAAAAAGGCCTGTTTACTTGTTTTAGGGATTCAGTGTGAGGACAGGCTTCAGGTTTGCCAAACATCTAGAGGCTATGGGAGTGTTCTCAAGGAACATAAGCAGGGACACCATCTTTGCACTCTCCTTTGGCTTCAATACAGTGCATGCCAGTACCTCCCAGAAAGGTACTCATCTGAAGCTCTGATTTTTGCACCTGTCACCCAGGGGACTCCCGATGACCTGTCTGGAAAGCAGCAGGATTTACAATTGCAGTCCTACAGGAGTATATATATTTGTGAAATTTAAAAGTTGCTGCCTGACAGTCTGGCTTCTAATCACCTGAAACTAGATGCTGACTGAAATCTCTCTCTTTGGAACATTGACAAATCTTGGCACACCTTCAGCAACTGGGACCTACCAAGAATAAATGAGACTGCTTAGACAAACAGAAAGATTCTAGACACAACCAAGAACTAGAGCAGGATTGAAAGATAAGGTTCTTCTCTTACACAAGGCCCTCCTTCAAGA
Organism: Ailuropoda melanoleuca; assembly: GCF_002007445.2. Lineage (NCBI taxonomy): Eukaryota > Metazoa > Chordata > Mammalia > Carnivora > Ursidae > Ailuropoda > Ailuropoda melanoleuca. The sequence goes on from NC_048223.1 coordinate 64,531,532, forward strand.
ATGGGAAAGATAGCTCTTTCCCCTAATACATAGAAAAAAAAACACAGAGAGTCAATCAAAATGGAAAAACAGAGGACCATGTTCCAATAAAACAACTAATTAAAACCTCAGGAAAAGCAACTTAATAAAATGGAAATAAATAATCTCCCTGATAAAAAATTCAAAGTAATGGTCATTAAGATGTTCACCAAACTTGGGAGAAGAATGGATGAGCCTGGTGAAAACTTCAACAAAGAGATGAAGAATATAAGAAAATACCAAACAGAAGTCACAGACCTGAAGACTATAACAGTAATAAAAAATACACTAGAGAGAACGAAGAGCAGATTAGAGGAAAAAGAACTGATCAGTGACCTGATAGACAGGGTAGTGGCAATCATTCAAACTGAAGAGCAGAAAGAAAGGAATTTAAAGAAATGAGGATAGTTTAAGGGACCACTGGGACAGCACCGAGGATGCTAACATCCTCATTATGAGGGTCCCAGAATGAGAAGACAGAGAGAAAGGGTCAGAAAACTTCTTTGAAGAAATAACAGCTGAAAATTTCCCTAACCTGGGAAAAGTAACAGACATCCAGGCAGCTCAAACAGTTCCAAATAAGATGAACCCAAAGAGATCCACACCAAAACACATTAAAATTAACATTTCAAAAATTAAAAATAAGAAAATCTGAAAACAGCGAGAGAAAGCAATTTATTACATATAAGGGAATCCTTCCCCCAATAAGATTTTATGCTGATTTTTCAGTAGAAACTTTTAGGCCAGAAGAAAATGACACAACATAGTCAAAGTGCTGAAAGAAAAAAAAAAAAAAAACACCTTACAAATGAAGATACTCTATACAGCAAACTTACCATTCGGAATTGAAGGGGAAATAAAGAGTTTCTTAAGAAAGCAAAAACTAAAGGAGTTAATCACCACTGAACTGACAGAAAAGAAAAAAAAAGGAAAAGGTCATAACTAGAAATAAGAAAATATTTGAAAGAAAAAATCTGAATAGTAAAGGCAAGTATAGAGAAAAGGTAATGGATCAACCACTTATAAAGCTGATATGAGGGTTAGAGGCAAAAGTAGTGAAAGCAACTAAATCTACAATAATTATATAAGGGACACACTAAATAAAAATATGTAAAATATGACATCAAAAACATAAAATGTGTTGGAAGAGGAGTAAAAATGTGGAACTTTCAGAATGCATTTGAACTTAAACAATCACCAACCAAAATAGACTGCTATATACATAAGTTGTTATATATGAAATTCATGGTAAGCACAAACCAAAAACCTATAATAGATACAAAAAAATAAAGAGAAAGGAATCTACACATAACATATAGAAAGTCATCAAATCACTAGTGAATAAAGAGAAAAGAACAGAGAAGAACTACAAAAACAAGCAGAAAACAATTAGCAAAGTGGAAAAAAATACATACCTAACAATAACTAGTTTAGATATAAGTGGACTAAATGTTCCAATCAGAAGACAGGATAGCTGAATGGAAAATGGAAGGGAAAAAAAAAAGAAAGAAAAACAAGACCCATCTATATGCTGCCTGCAAACCACTCACTTTAGATCTAAAGATACAAACAGACTGAAAGTGAAGGGGTAGAAATATATTCCATGCAAATGGAAATAAACGAAAAGCTGGGGTAGCAATGTATATATTAGATGAGATAGACTTTAAAACAAAAGTCGTAACAAGAGACAAAGAAGAATATTATATAATGATAAAGAGATCAATCAAAAAATATAAAACATTGTACATATTTATGCACCCAACGTAGGAGCACCTAAATATATAAAGTAAATATTAACAAATGCAATGGGAGAAATTGACAGTAATATAAAAATAGTAGGGAATTTTAACACCCCATTTACATCAATGGATAAATCATCCAGACAGAAGATCAATAAGGAAACAATGACACTGAACAACACATTAGACCAGATGGATTTAACAGATATATACATAGCATTCCTCCAAAAACAACAGAATACATTTTCTTCTCAGGTACACATGGAACATTCTCCAGGATAGATCACATTAGCTCCAAAACAAGTCTCAATAAATTTAAGATTGAAATCATATTAAGCATCTTTTCTGACCACAGCACCATGAAGCTAGAAATCAACTATAAGAAGAAAACTGGAGAAAGCACAAACATGTAAAGACTAAACAATACACCACAAAACAGCCAATGGGTCAATGAAGAAATTAAAGAGGAACTCAAAAAACACCTTGAGACATATGAAAATGAAAACACAATGCTCCAGATATGGGACACATCAAAAGCAGTTCTAAGAAGGAAGCTTATGGTGATACAGGCCCACCTAAAGAAACGACGACAAAAAAATCTCAAATAAACAATCCAAACTTATACCTAAAGCAACCAGAAAAGAAGAACAAAGTCCTGAGTCAGAAGAAGAAAAGAAATAATAAAGATCAGATCATGAATCTGAAAAAATCAGTAGGAAAGATTAATAAAATTAAGAGCTGGGGTGAGGCAGGAAGATGGTGAAGTAGGAAGATTCTGAGCCCACCTCATCCCACAGACTCAATGAGATAAAAGCCAAATCTATGAAACTAACTTTGAAAATGACCCAAAGACTGACAGAACAAACCTTCGACAGTTAATCGCAGAGAGAAAGTCACATAAAAAAGGGTAGGAGGGCAGAGACATAGTTGGAAACAGCCCCCCCCAAATACCCCCCCCCCAGTGAGACTAATCACAAATGAGAGAGACATCACAAGTATGGAGAAGCAAGAGTTTCAGACCCAAACCAGGCACCCCTAGCACTGGGGACCCACACTGGGAACACAAATCCCCATAACATCTGACTTTGAAAACCAGCGGGCCTTAAATTTAGTAGCTTTAAAAATCAGCAGGCTTCACTGTGGGAGAGCCAAAGCATGGTAGAAAATTGAGTCCCCATCCTTTAAAAGCCAGCATAATATAAAACTTAAGCCCAAGACACAGCACAGAAGTACCAGTTTGAAAATTGCCTGGGGTATATGTGAAGGAGATTTATTGACTAACCTTAGAACATGTGATGGAGGGGCAAGGAACTTCAGGAAATTTCTCTGGGAATATAAGTGCTGTTGGGTGACATTTTTCTCACACTCCCCCAGCCTAGATAGCCAGATGCCTGCAGGAGGCAGTTCTAACTAATACTCTCCATCTACCTTGCTAGTAATGCATGCCCTGCCCCAGCACTTCCCGGAGGACCCACCCAACACAGCCTGCCTGCCTCAGCAGGCATTGCTCCTAAGAAGCTCCTGCTTCACCACACCCTGCAGGTAGCCCTGGCAGAGAGGAGCAGCAGCACCCTAAAGTTACTCCTGCCCTGGAGAATGAGGGCGATAACCTCACACACTAGGTATACCCACAGTTCCAGCAGCCGAATCTCTTAAGGAGAGCCTCTCAGCTGGCCCAGCAGAGAACAAGTGCTCCCCATGTGCCCACAACTGTGGCAGAGAAGCTAACTGTAGACAGCTAGGCTGACTCTTGGCCCTGTCCACCAACAAGACTGCAGCAGCCTCATACAGGCTTGTCAACAGTGTGGGAACAAAATCCCACCCAGTGTACCCAGCACAAGTAAAGTGGGTCATTGCAGCCAGCTGAGCTGAAGGCAATCAGGGCTCAGCCACACCATAGAGCACATGCAGCCCATATAGGCAATAGCCCTGGAGGGCCTGGTTCTGGTTGCCAGGGGGGAATTGCACTACAGGGCACAAGACCTCTTCTACAAAAGGCCACTACTTTCAAGATCAGGAGACATAGCTAACCTGCCTAATACACAGAAACAAACACAGAGAATTAGACAAAATGAATTAGACAAAATGAAAGAGGCATATGTCCCAAATCAAAGAAAAAGACAAAATCAAAATAAAAGAGCTAAATGAAATACAGATAAGCAATATGCCTGATAAGGAATTCAAAGTAATGGTCATAAAGATACTCACTGGACTTGAGAAAGAGTGGATTAACTTCAACAAAGAGAGAGAAAATATAAAAAAGAACCAATCAGAGCTGAAGAATTCAATAACTAAAATAAAATATACACCAGAGGGAATGAACAGCATTACAGGATGCAGGAGAACAAATCAGTGGTCTAGAATACAGGATAATGGAAAACAACCAACCTAAACAGCAAAAAGAAAAAAAATAATAAATGAAAACCAGTTTAAGGAACTCAGTGACATCACTGAGCATAATAATATTTGCATTATAGGAATCCCAGAAAAAGCAAACAGAAGGGGACAGAAGACTTTTGAAGAAATATAATAAGCAAAAATGTCCTCAATCTAGATAAGGAAACAGATATCCAAGTCTAGGAAGTACAGAGAGACTATAACAAGATGAGCCCAAAGAGGCCCCACCATAACACATAATTAAAATGGCAAAAAGTAATAATATAGAATTTTAAGAGCCGCAAGAAAAAGGAAAGAGTTATATACGAGGGAAACCCCATAAGGCTATCAGCTGATTTTTCAGAAGAAACTTTGCAAGCCAGGAGAAAGTGGCATGATACATTCAAAGTACTGAAAGGAAAATATCTGAAACTAAGAATGCTCTACCCAGCAAGATTATCATTCCCAACAGAAGACAAAAAGAGTTTCCCAGACAAACAAAAGTCAAAAGAGTGTATTAGCACTAAATCATCCTTACAAGAAATGTTAAAGGGAATTCTTTAAGTGGAAAGAAAAAGGGCATCACTAGAGGAAAATAATATAAAAGGTAAAAAAAAACCTTACAAGTAAAAGCAAGCATATAGTAAAGGTAGTAGATTAGTCACTTACAAAGCCAGTATGGATTTAAACACAAAAGCAGTAAAACAATAATATCTACAAAAAATAGTTTGGGCATACAAAAAATAAAGATATGTAAAATACTACATCATATACATAAAATGTGAAGAGAAGAGTAAAAATTTAGTGCTTTTAGAATGTGTCTGAACTTATGCAGCCATCAAATTAATATATATGTTATATATGTAAGGTGTTATATAAAAACCCAGTGGTAACCACAAATAAAAAACCTATAATAGAGAAGTATATGGCAGAGGAGGAATTAAGATAGCAGAAGAGTAGGGGACCCTAAGCTTGTCTTCTCCTCAAAACACAGGTGGGTAGTTATCAAAGCAGTCAGAACACTGAAGAAATCAATCCGAGGTGGGAGAGAACAAAAACTGCAAGTCTACAGGAAGAAAAGCAAACACCTTTTGGAAGGTAGGAGGTGAGGAGAGTAGTCTTGGGGGAAATATAACTGTGGATATGGTGGTGGGGAGGGAGCCTGCTTATGGAGGCTACCACAAAGTAGTATAAGCAGTGCCGTGCAAAATCTGAACTTTTAGAAGTCCACTACCGTGGGGCATGTGCCTGGCTTAAAGGTGCTCAAGTGGCCTGGTGGGGTGGAATCCCAGGAGTGACAACATAGTCTGAGGATCCTCTGGGTCACAAGAAGATCAGGTGGCACCAGCATGCTGCACCGTTCCCAGGTATGGGAACAGGAGAACCACCTGGGACCAGTGAATCTTGGTGACAGCTTTCTGTACCATAAACTATGAACCACTGCAACAGCTTTCTTGGGAACAACCGAGAAACAGCAAAAGCCCTGCAAGACGCCCGCCCCTAGAGGAACAGCACAGGTCTGTGACCCGGGGTCCCTAAAATTTGGAATTTTGGAACTCAGATAAAAAACTGGGATAAAACTGAGATAAAAAAGCTGGGATAGAAACTGGAATAGAAAAACTCGGTTGCATGGGGCGCCTGGGTGGCTCAGTCGTTAAGCGTCTGTCTTTGGCTCAGGGCATGATCCTGGCGTTCTGGGATCGAGCCCCACATCAGGCTCCTCTGCTGGGAGCCTGCTTCTTCCTCTCCCACTCCCCCTGCTTGCGTTCCCTCTCTCGCGCGGGGTGGGGGGTTGGGGGGTTCAGCTCCAGGGCTAGAGAGGTGGGGTGCCATCATATTTATCCTGCCCGTCAGGCACTGAAAGCCTTCAGAGAGCAAAACAACGCCACCTAGTGGAGGCCAATGTCACTTACACCTGGAGGGACATTTCCACTGAAACAAAATCAGCCTGAGAATCAGCACAGGAGGTTCTTCTCGCAGAAGACCAGCAAAAACAGCTCACTCACAAGTCTACTGAAAAGAGAGTGCTATAAAGCTTCAGCTCTAGGGGAAAGAGGATATAGCATCCTTTTTACTTTTATTTCTTATTTTTTATTATTATCGTTTCATTCATATTATTTTTTCAATTCCTTTTTAAATTTTTATTATTAATCTTTCTTTTTGTTTTTATTTATATATATTTTAATATATTTTTCATTTTGTTGTGTGTGTGTATGTATATATATATGTATATTTATGTATTTGTATTTTGGGATCTAGGTTCTCTTAAGAAGCAGACAAAAACACACCCAAGATCTAGGTTTTCTATTTTTTGTTTTCTTTGCTTTTTTTTTTTTTCTCTTTCTTCTTTTCTTTTCTGGACAAAGTGATGAGCAGAGAAATTCACCCCAAAAGAACAGGAAAGAGAACTCATGGCTAGGGATTTAACCAATACAGATTTAAGTAGGATACCTGAACTAGAATTTAAAACAACGATTATAAGGATACTAGCTGGGCTTGGAAAACAGCATAGAAGACACTAGAGAATCCCTTACTACAGAGATAAAAAACTAAAAGCTAGTCAGGCTGAAATTAAAAATGGTATAACTGAGATGCAAACACAAATGGAGCCCATAAAAAGTAGGATAGACAAAGCAGAGGAGTGAATCAGTGATACAGAAGACAAAATTGTAGAAAATAATGAAGCTAAAAAGAAGAGAGAAAGAAAAGTAATGAGTCATGAAGGTAGACATAGGGAATTCGGTGACTTACTAAGATATAATAACATTTGTGTCATAAGAATCCCAGAAGATGAAGAGAGAGAAAAATGGGCAAAGTGTCTGTTCAAACAAATTATAGCTGAAAACTTCCCTAATCTGGGGAAGGACACAGACCTCAAAATCCACGAAGCACAGAGAATGCTCATGAAATTTAACAAAAACTGACCACCACCAAGGCATTTCATAGTCCAATTCACAAAATACACAGACAAGGAAAGAATCCTGAAAGCAGCAAAGGAAAAAAAAAAGTCCTTAACTTACCAGGGGAGACAGATCAAGCTTGCAACAGATCTGTCCACAGAAAGGTGGCAGGCCAGAAGAGAGTGGTAGGAAATATTCAAAATGTTGAATGGAAAAAATATGCAGCCAAGAATTCTTTATCCAGCAAGGCTGTCATTCAGAATAGAAGGAGAGATAAAGAGTTTCCCAGACAAACACTAAAGGAGTTTGTGACTACTAAAGCAGTCCTGCAAGAAACTTTAAGGGGGACCCTTTGATTGGGGAAAAAAAGACCAAAAGTACCAAAGACAAGAAAGGACAGAGAACATCACCAGAAACGCTAATTCTGCAGGTAACACAATGGCACTAAATTCATATGTTTCAATAATCACTGTGAATGTAAATGGGCTAAATGCTCCAATCAATACATAGAGTATCAGGATGGATTTAAAAAAATCCATCTGTATATACAAGAGACTCATTTTAGACCTAAAGACACCTGCAGATAGAACCATTTATCATGTTAATGGATGTCAAAAGAAAGCTGGAATAGCCATACTTGTATCAGACAAACTAGATTTTCAGACAAAGCCTGTAAAAAGAGATGAAGAAGGGCATTATATCATAATTAAGGAGTATATCCACCAAGATCTAACAGTTGTATTGGGCACCTGAGTGGCTCAGTTGGTTAAGTGTTCAACTCTTGATTTCAGCTCAGGTCATGATCTCAGAGTTGTGAGATCTAGACCCATGTCAGGCTCCTCTCTGGACATGGAGCCTGCTTAAGATTCTTTCTCTCCCTCTACCTCTGCCCCTTTCCCCATCTCTCTGTCTCACAAAAAAACAAAAACAAAAACAAACAAACTGAAAAATGAAAAACAAAAACAAACCACCAAAAAAAACCAAAAAGAAAAAAAACCCCAGAAACTAACAATTGTAAATATTTATGTCCCCAACATGGGAGGACCCAAATACATAAATCAATTAATAATAAGAACAAGAAACTCATTGATACAATAATAGTAGGGGACTTTAGCACCTCACTTACAGCAATGGACAGATCATCTAAGCAGAAAATCAACAAAGAAAAAATGGCTTTGAATGACCCACTGGATCAGATGGACTTAACAGAACTTATTCAGAACATTTCATCCTAAAGCAGAAGAATATACATTCTTTTTGAATGCACATGGAACGTTCTCCAGAATAGATCACCTAATGGATCACAAATCATCCCTCGACAAGTACAAAAAGACTGAGGTCATACCATGCATATATTCAGACCACAACAGTATGACACTTGAAGTCAACCACAAGAAAAAATTTTGACAAACCTCAAATGCATGGAGGTTAAAGAACATCCTACTAAAGAGTGAATAGGTTAACCAGGAAATTAAGGAAGACATTTGAAAAAATACATGGAAGCAAATAAAAATGAAAACACAACAGTCCAGAACCTTTGGGATGCAGCAAAGGCAGTCCTAAGAGGGCAGTATATTGCAATACAGGCCTACCTCAAGAAGCAAGAAAAGTTTCAAATACACAACCTAACTTTTCACCTAAAGGAGCTAGAAAATGAACAGCATGTAAAGCCTAAAGCCAGCAGAAAAAGGGAAATAATAAAGATTAGAGCAGAAATAAATGATATACAAACAAACAAACAAAACCAGTAGAATGGATTAACAAAACTAAGAGCTGGTTCTTGAAAGAATTAATAACATTGGTAAACTCCTAGCCAGACTTATCAAAAAGAAAAGAGAAAGGACTCAAACAGATAAAATCACAAATGAAAGAGGAGAGATCACAACCAACACTGCAGAAATACAAACAATTATAAAAGAATACTATGAAAAATTATATGCCAACAAACTGGGCAACCTGGAAGTATGAACAAATTCTTAGAAATTTAAAAACTACTAAAACTGAAACAGGAAGAAATAGAAAAATTGAATAGACCCATATCCAGCAAAGAAATTGAATCAGTAATTAAAAATCTCTCCCAACAGACAGAAGTCCTGGGCCAGGTGGCTTCCCAAGGGAATTCTATGAGACGTTTGAATAGAGTTAATGCCTATTCTTCTCAAACTGTTCCAAAGTATAGAAATGGAAGGAAAACTTCCAAACTCATTCTATGAAGCCAGCATTACCTTGATCCCCAAACTTGACAAAGACCCCACTAAAAAGGAAAATTCCAGGCCAATATCCCGATGAACATGGATGTAAAAATTCTCAATAAGATACTAGCACATCGAATTCAAAAGTACATTAAAAGGATTTTTCACCACGATGAAGTGGGATTTATTCCTGGGCTGGTGGTTCAATATTTGCAAATCAAACACTGTGATATACCACACTAATAAAAGAAAGGATAAGAATCATACGATCCTGTCAATAGGTGCAGGAAAAGCATTTGACAAAATAACAGTGTCCTTTCTTGATAAAAACCTTAAACAAAGTACAGATAGATGGGACATATCTCAACATCATAAAGGCCATATATGAAAGACCCACAGCTAATATCATCCTCAATGGGGAAAAACAGAAAGCCTTTCCTCTACAGCCAGGAACAAGACAAAGATGTTCACTCTTACTATTACTATTTAACATAGTCCTGGAAGTCTTAGCCTCAGCAATCAGACAACAAAAAGAAATAAAAGGTATTTAAATTGGCAAGGAAGAAGTCAAACTTCACTATTTGCAGATGACATGTATTTTTTGTAGATATTTTATGTAGAAAACCTGAAAAACTCCACCAAAAACTTGCTAGAACTAATTCATGAATTCAGCAAAGTTGCAGCAGATAAAATCAATTTGCAGAAATCTGTTGCATTTCTGTACATCTATAATGAAGCCACAGAGAAAGAAATCAAGGAATGGATCCCATTTACAATTGCACCGAAAACTATAAGCTTGATAAAAACCTTACCAAGAAATAGAACTACCAAAGAGGTAAAAGATCTGTCCTCGGAAAACTATCGAACTCATATGAATAAACTGAAGAGGAAACAAAGAAATGGAAAAGCATTCCATGCTCATGAATTAGAAGAATACACATTGTTAAAATGTCTATATTACCCAAAACAATCTACATATTTAATGCAATCCCTATCCAAATACCACTAATATTTTTCACAGAGCTAGAACAAACAATCCTAAAATTTGTATGGAACCACAAAAGGCCCTGAATAGCCAAAGCAATTCTGAAAAAGAAAAACAAAACTGGAGACATCACAATTCCAGACTTCAAGCTATATTACAAAGCTGTAATCATCAAGACAGTATGGTATTGGTACAAAAACAGACACATAGATCAATAGAACAGAATAGAGAACCCAGAAATGGATCCATCACCATATGGTCAATTAATCTTCAACAAAGTAGGAAAGACTATCCAATGGCAAAAAGACAATCTCTTCAACAAATGGTGTTGGGAAACTGGACAGCAGCATGTAGAAGAATGAAACCGGATCACTTTCTTACACCATACACAAAAATAAATTCAAAATGGATGAAAGAACTATGTGTAAGACTGAAAACCATCAGAATCCCAGAGGAGAACACAGGCAAAAACCTCTTTGACCTCGGCCACAGCAATTTCTTATTAGACATGTCACCAGAAGCTAGGGAAACAAAAGCAAAAATGAACTATTGGGACTTCATAAAAATAAAATCTACACAGCAAAGGAAAAAATTAACTAAATGAAAAAGCAGCCCATGGAATGGGAAAAGATATTTGCAAATGACATATCTGATAAAGGTTAGTATTCAAAATCAATAAAGAACTTTTCAAAATCAATACCCAAAAAGAAATAATCCAATTAAGAAATAGGCAGAAGACATGAATACACACTTATCCAAAGAATACATCCGGATGACTTACAACACTTGAAAAGATGCTCAACATCATCATGATGATCAGGGAAATGCAAATCAAAACCATTATGAGATACCACCTCACACCTGTCAGAATCACTAAAATTAACAACACAAGAAACAATAGGTATTGGCAAGGGTGCAGAGAAAGGGGAATCCTCTTGCACTGCTGGTGGGAATGCACACTGGGGCAGCCATTTTGGAGAACAGTTTGAAGATTCTTAAAGAGTTAAAAATAGAACCACTCTACCTACCATCCAGCAATTACACTACTAGGTATTAACCCAAAGGATACAAAAAATACAGATTCAAACGGGTAAATGCTCCCCAATGTTTATATCAGCATTATCAACAATAGCCAAACTATGGAGAGAGCCCAAATGTCCATCAACCCATCAACTGATGAATGGATCAAGACTAATGGATATCACATTATATATATATATATATATATATATATATGTGTGTGTGTGTGTGTGTGTGTGTGTGTATATACATACACACACACACACAGAATAGAATATACACAGTCTATTATACACATACACACTAGACTATTACTCAGTCGGAAAAAAAAAGAAATCTCACCATTTGCAATGACATGGATGGAACTAGAGTGTATTATGCTAAGTGAAATAAGTCAGTTATAGAAAGAAAATACCATATGATCTCACTTGTATGTGGAATTAAAGAAAGAAAACAGATGAACATATTGGAAGAAGGAAAGGAAAAAAAGGAGAGAGGGAAACAAACCATAAATGACTCTTAACAATAGAGAACAAACTGAGGGTTGATGGAATGAGGTGGGTGGAGGATGGACTAGATGGGTGATGGGTATTAAAAAGGGCACTTGTGATGAACACTGGGTATTGTATGTAAGTGATGAATCACTGAATTCTACTCCAGAAGCAGTATTGCACTGTATGTTAACTAACCAAAATTGAAATTAAAAAAAAAAACACACACACACCTACAACAGATACACAAAAAAGTAAATAATAAAAGAGAAATTAATCCAAGCATGACACTAAAGAAAGCCATCAAACCACAAGGGAAGAGAGAAGAACTAAAAACAATTAGAAAATAATTAACAAAATGGCAATAAGTATATACCTACCAATAATTACTTAAATGTAAATGGACCTATTGCCCCAATCAAAATACATAGAGTGACTTCATAAATTAAAAACAAAACAAAACAAAAACACCCAAGATCCATCTATATGTTATCTACAAGAGACTCATCTAAAGACACATGAAGATTGAAAGTGAAGGGACAGAAAAACATGCCATGCAAATGGAAGGAAAAAAAGCCAAAGTAGCAATATTTATATCAGACAAATAGATGTGAAAACAAAGACTGTAGCAAGAGACAAAGGACATTGCATAATGATAAAAGGATCAATCAAACGAGAGAATATAACAGTTATAAATATCTATGCAGCCAACATAGAAGGTCCTAAATATATAAAGCAAATATTAAGAGACATAAAAGAAGAAATTGACAGGAATACGGTGATAACAAGGAACTTCAACATCCCACTTACATCAATGGGTAAATCATCGAGATAGAAAATCAACAAGTAAACAGTGGCTTTGAACAGCACATTAGACCAGGTGGACCTAGGAGATACATACAAAACGTTCCGTCCTGAAACAGAATACACATTGCTTTCAAGAGCACATGGAATATTCTCCAGGACAGATAATAGGTTAAGTCACACACAAAAAAGTCTCAGTAAATTTAAGAAGCCTGAAATCATGTTATTCATCTTTTCCATTCATAAGAATATAAAACTTGAAATCAGTTGCAAGAAAAAAAACGGAAAAACCACAATATATGGAGGCTAAACAACATGCTACTAAACAACTAAGGGATCAACAAGAAATCAAAGAGGAAATCAAAATCTTCATGAAGACAAATGAAAATGAAAGCAAAATTTAAAATCTTTGGGATACAACACCTATATGGTCAATTATTCTATAAAAAAGGAGCAAGAATATACAATGGGGAAAAGATAGTCTTTTCAATAAATTGTATTGGAAAAATTGGGCAGCTACATGTGAAAGAATTAAACTGGATCACTTCCATACACCATACACAAAAATAAACTCAAAATGGATTAAAGACCCGATTATGAGACCTGATACCATACAATACCTAAAGAAAATCTAAATTGACTGATTACTAGTAATGAAATTAAATAAGTAATCAAAAAATTTCTAACAAACAGTAGTAATTTCTTGGACATCAGCCTTAACAACATATTTATGGATATCTCTCCTTAGGATAGGGAAACAAACACAAAAATAAATTACTGGGAATACACCAAAATAAAAACACTTTGCTTAGCAAAGAAAACCATCAACAAAACAAAAGGCAACCTAGTGAATGGAAGATGATATTTGATATATCCATAAAGGGTTAATATCCAAAATACATAAAGAACTTACACAACTCAACACCAAAAAACCAAATAATCCAATTAAAAATAGGCAGAGGACCTAAATAGACATTTTTCCAAAGACATATAGATAGCCAAAGGACATGAAAAGGTGCTTGACATCACTAATCATCAAAGAAATGCAAATCAAAACCACAATGAAATATCACTTCACACTAATTGGAATGGTGTGAAGAGTTAAGATCATGTTAAGAGCTAAGAACAATCTCTAAATAAAAGACCAACCTCTAAATAAAAGCATACCAGCTTTATGGAAAAATTCACTACATTGTTCTTGTTTTTCTTTTTTTTGCTATGAAGCAATGAAAACAACAGCACTGGCTGACACCTGGGAGTCACTGCAGTAGATATAGCCTCTTCTAGTCTTCCATGAGAGAGCAGGAAACTAGTAGTGTGAAGAGAATTAAATGAAAGAGTGAGCAACAAGGAAAAGAATCATGATAGCATAGCAAAAGAAAGAGCAGGGGCTGAAGACCAGCAAGGGAACAGGGACCACAGTCTTACAACCCCAAGGAACTAAATTCAGGCAACAACCTGAATAAGCTTGGACATGGAAACTTCTCCAGAGTCTCCAGATAAGACCCTATTGTAGCTGATGTCTCATTTCAGTTTTGTGAGACTTTGAGCAGAGAACCCAAGTGAATCCACCCAGATTTATGACCTACATAACTATGAGCTAATAAATAGGCATTCAAAACCACTAAGCTTTTATTACACAGTAACAGAAAATTAATATATACTGGAATTGCCAGCTATAAGAATAATGTCCCTGGATAGAGGTCAACCTAAAAATAAAGCCAATATAGGAAAGCAGAGCTAAGAGACAGAAAGAGAGGGCATCTACATGACAACTTTTTAATCCCTGGATCTAGCCATGCACAGAGTCTATCCTGATCCTAAAAGTTCCAACTGTGTAAGTCAATAAAATCTTGTTATTATTAAAGCCAGGTTGAATTGAATTTCAGTCACAAGGAGAAAAATCCCAGATACTTGGGAAAAAAAAAAAGAAAACAAGAAAAATCTTCAATTAATTCTGAACTACAGATAAACCCTATAGACTGGGTTTGTATTTTAATAGAAAAATTCAGCTGACTATTCCTTCAGAAATAATACCATTTAGCTAACTGAGGAGTATCAAAGGCCCAAATAAGGCTCTTATTATATTATTTTCTTAAAATTAAGACAATTTTGAGGGAAAAAGATTTCAAATGAAACAATAAGTACCACCTTGAGTTCTGATACGACTTGAGGCCAAAATATGTATATACTAAACTTTGGGTAGTAATAAAAAGACAATCAAATTTTTCACATGGAAACCCACATATAGACATGTACATATAGGCTCAAAAAGGGGCACCACAAATGTGAAAATTGGTCTATTTTTAATAAAATTAAAGTACTGAAGGATTTCTCATTGACTTTAATGTTGAGCTATTTTGACTAGCATAAGTCAACAAATAAGGGGTAACAGTAGTTATATAAAAGAAATATGAATTTTTCATACTGATTTTAGGTAGATAAATGATCTCTTTCATGGCTACCTAAGTAAAATAGATATCCCCTTCATGAAATAAGAAGTTCTTATTATTGATATTAGGTCATTATTGAACATTTGCCTCATGTGAATAATTTATTACACTTGTTTCTTATAACATAGACCTTTCTTGAAAATTCCAATGACATTCTTAAGCATGCAATCTCTTTATGGTAGACCCTCAGTCAGAATGTAGCACAGCACAAGACCGAATCTAGCCACACTTTGGGCATCTTTTCTTCCTCTAGTTTTGCACCAATCACTAAGAGTCATAATACCGCAAACAAACTTGGAAATGTCCCAGCTATTTTTGATAAGGTCAAAACTAAACTTCAAAGCAGCCATAGGTATAGAATACATCTCTAGAATGCCATAGAGGGTCAATTAACACCTAAAATGTTCCAACTCTATTCTGTAAATTCAAAGAGGACTCCTAATGGAATCTCCAGAATAGAACTGCACTTCAGAATACTTATTCCATTAAAATGATTCTATTATCCTCTTTTTCTAAGCACTCATAAAAGGAGTCCAAAATGGTATCAAAGAACTTGTGAGTGTTGGCCTCTTTCAGATATATTAGGTTTTATCGGTTACCAGGTAAAATGGGATAGCCAATGTGATTATTCTTCCATTAGAAAAGTTGAAATAATATGACTAGAATTTTCTCCACTTTCAGAAACCATTTCCTTTTCCTACTCTCCACTTCACAAAATTAGAAAGAGGTCAATAGGGTAGGAAGTTTAAATTAGCATTACCTTTTTGATATTCACTGCCAAGTTATCAATTTCTTCTCCCCTATAAAAGGCATTCTGTGACCTGGATGTACATGACCCAGTGACTTTCATTTGGGTTGGTTTCTTCCTCTATATCAGAGGCCCCTTCTATATTCAGTTACTTCAATGTCAGGCTGAAAACATGTTAATATTTGGTCCCATAATTCCTCAGCCCCTTCAAATATAAAGCCAATCTTACTTAATTATGGCCGCCCTTCTCAGCAGGTTGCCTTAAACTTCCTGGATACCAAATGTTAGACAAAATGAGGGAACAGAGGAATATGTCCCAAATGAAAGAATAGGACAAAACCACAACAAGAGACCTAAGCTAAATGGAGGTAAGTAATATGCCTGATAGAGAATTTAAAGTAATTGTCATAAAGATACTCACTGGACTTAAGAAGAGTGGAGGACCTCGTGAGAACTTTAACAAAGAGATAGAAAACATAACAAAAAAGAGAGAGAGAGAGAGAGAGAGATGAAGAACACAATAAATGAAATTAAAAATGCACTAGATGGAATATAAAGTGGCTAGAGGAAACAGAAGAATGAATTAGTGACCTAGAGGACAGAGTAACGGAAAGTAATCAAGCTGACCTGGTGACAGAAAAAGAACTATGCAAAATGAGAACAGACTTAGGGAACTAAGTGACTCTATCAAGCATGATAACATTCACATTATAGGGATCTCAGAAGAAAAAGAGAGATAAAAGGGAGCAGAAATTTTACTTGAATAAATAATAGCTAAAAATCTCCCTAATCTGGGGAAAGAAACAGATATCCAGACCCAGCAGGCACAGAGAGCCCCCAACAAAGTCAACCCAAGGGATCCACACCAAGACACATAGTAATTAAAATGGTAAACAGTAGTGATAAAGAGAGAATTTTAAAAGTGACAAGAGAAAAGAAGATAGTTACATACAAGGGGAACCCCATAAGGCTATCAGTGGACTTTAGCAGAAACTCCACAGACCAGAAGAGAGTGGCATGATCTATTCAAAGTACTGAATGGGAAAAATCTGCAGCCAAGAATGTTCTATCCAACAAGGCTATCATGCAGAATAGGAGAGAAAAAAGAGTTTCTCAGACAATCAAAAGCTAAAACAGCTTCATGACCACTAAACCAGCCCTACAAGAAATATGAAAGGGGACTCTGTGAATTGAAAGACCATAAATAAGAGTAAAAAAACTAGGAAGTACAAAAGCAGTAAAAATAAGTATATCTGTAAAAATCAGTCAAGAAACTTACAAACTAAAAGGATGTAAAGTATGACACCATATACCTAAAACGTGGGGGGAAAGAAGTAAAGAATGGGTTCAAACTTAAGTGACCGTTAACTTAATATAGACTGCTATATACAGAAGATGTTATATACAAACCTAATGGTAACCACAAATAAAATACAGTAATAGATATGCAAAAACTAAAGAGAAAGGAATACAAGTATATCACTAAAGAAAGCCAACTTATAGTGAGAGAAGTGTTCAAGAGAAGAAAGTAACAGAGAAGATCTAGTATTCGTTCCCCAAACCAGGTCTTCAGGTGATTGGCTTTGAGGAGATCTTACCCCTCAGTAATTCTGGGATGGTTTGCCTTGTTCATCCTTGATAGGAACCTGTGACTAAACTCTACAAGCATTGGGAAAATGGAAAAAAAGGAGGTGGGGGGACGGGTAGAATCAATGTGTTAAAATTGAAAGGGCTCTTAGAATTAACCCAACTCAAAACTTCCTGCCCCAATTTTACAATTGAAAAACTAAAAGAAGTTGCTGTAATGTTTTTGATATGCACTCTCTAATAGAAAAAAAATGGTTTGAAGACCCAATATGCCATGCCTTCTCAGGAAGAGAAGACCCATTAGTGTTCTTTATACATCTGTTATTTTTCTTAATTGGAAATGGAGCCAAGAAGAGGATTTACTAGGATATGAAGAAAGAAAACAATAACTTCTCATTTTACCCTTCAACTTTTTGATCTATTGAGAGTGCTTATCAATTATATGGGTATGGAAGAATAACTAAAACCAAGGATAAAGATGGATGAGACACTGATTGTGGTGCCTGGTGGCTCAGTTGGTTAAGTGGCCAGTTCTTGATTTTGGCTCAGGTTGTGATCTCAGGGTCCTGGGATTGAGCCCTATGTCAGGCTCAGTGGGGAGTCTACACCCCCATTCTCTCTCTCTCTCATAAATAAATAAATCTTTAAGGAACAAGAATAGATGGATGAGACATTGATAGATCTCTAGTCTAGGATATTTTCCAATCATGATCCAGAAGACCCCAACAAATAAAACTCCCAATGTCTTACAGAGGAAAAATCTGACAGTTCAGCTCAATGGCAGCAGGAAAACTCATTCAGTTTTTCAGAAATAAACTCCTATAACATAGTTTCAGAGCTACTAAAACTCATAGGATGGGGTTGCAAGTCCTATCAAAAGACACAAGGTCAAAGACTGGTGGCGTGAGACTGGCTTAAGAAAAGTGAGACTAGCCAGTATCAAATCTATACTCATGCCAAGTGGAAATAATAAGTGAGTGAGTTTTCCAGTTCACGGGGAGGGCTCCATGCTGGTGTGGAGCCTACTTAAAAAAAAATATTGAACTTTGTAGCAAGTTCACTGGGAAAGTAGGGGAATACACCCAGAGACAGATGCTTATACATAGATAAATCATACCATGTATCACCTTACTAAGTATAGGAGACCTTTGGTCAAGTGCCAGCTCTGGAACCAAACTATGGCTGAAGCCCATCTATCTGTGACAGAGCAAGTATAATTAAAAAGTTCAAAAAGTAGAAGTAAATTACCAGATATGAAATTTTAGGAAAATATAAAGCACATATATAGCATCTTAAAATTTTTATTATATATATATACACAGCATTAGGGTCTATGGAAATGTCTGGAAAATATTTGTGGACCATCTTTTCATGAGACTCAAGAAACTCTTTTGACTTTAGATTTGCGATTGATGTGAAGAAAGCAAGCAGATATGGAATTGGTGGATTCATGTTAGAGAACTAGATGGCTGTGTGTGTATGGCAGAGAGGGGGCAGTGGTAAATAAATACAAGAAAGGAACAAAGAGGAATGACGACAGCTAACATAACAAAAAAGTCTACCTTGCATTTCCATTTAGAGATGGAAGGAATACACCTGTAAGAAGTCAACTGTACAGAGACCAAATAGGAGTTTAAAAAAATATTATCAGTAACAACTTATCATACTTGTCAAAAACTAGGGGAAAAAACCTACAATGGGTTATAGCAAGGAGAAGAAAACTAAAACTACTTACTAAATATGTATGAATCTCAGAAGCATAATACCGAGTAAATGAAATCAGATACAAAAAAGTACATACAATGCATTTATGAAACGCTCAATAATAGACAAAACAAATCTATTTTAGTCTGAAGAATAGTTATCCTTATTGGAGAGTAGTGACTGGAAAGAATTGTACAGGGGTGTCCTGGATGCTAATAATGTTGTTTCTTAATCTAGTTCATCCAGCTGTACATTTAGGATATATACACTATTTTATATATGTGTGTATGTATATATATTTCAATTAAAAATATTAAAGCAGTGTTTACCACCAGTGTTCCATAGGACTCTTGCCTAAAGAAATGTTATGATGAGTTTCTTCTATAAAAGAGTTTGGTTTTCTCTACATTTGGGAAATGCTAAGAAAAACCCAGTTAAATATATATCCACTCTGTAGGATGTCTTCATCAATGACATTGATCCTCCCTGCATGGCCTTGGATCCAACTCATACTGCTCCCATTCAAGCTTTTCTAGGGTTTCCTCTGGCCCCCAAATTTCAGTCACAACAGAAACTGAATGCAAGGATGTGCATTGGAACACACATCCCACACAGCCTACCCCTTGAGTGGAACAAAACACGTTGAGCACACACTCACTCTTAACAGTTTGGATTAGCAGCACTACCTTATCATGGAAGAGCACACATTTAAAGCAGGGCATTGCCTGCTCCTTTGAATGCATGTCTCCATTCAATGCTCTTGCACCCATGTAATCCCAGAGCAATAAACTGGCACATTTCATGAAATTTGCCGATACAATATAGCAAAGAAATACAGGAAAGCAGATTTTCAAATAGATCTTTTTGCATCTGTGATTTCAGAATGCTCAAGTAACCTCAGCGTTCTTATGGGTTTCTAGTTCACAAATCTGAGTTTCTCCCAAATACTTGAAACCTATCACAAGCTGACTCTTACAATCACCTCATTTTTCTCGTCACTTAATGTCAAAACAAATCAGTGCTTCTTTATAGCTCGCATTTTGCTTGCTCACAATGTGTTCATTGATTCAGGCTCTTGCCTCTTTTTTCTTAAACTCTTTGTCACTCTTGTTACCATGAGTTAGATTGGGGAATTTGAAGGCTTCTCTATGCACAAATAAATAACAAGCAGTGTTCTGTGTTGTTAACTTTAGGTCATTTTCCACAACTTTAGTTATTTATTTAACTTGATTTAATCAGACAGCTGGTTTACCTTTGGCTATTCATTCCTGCCAAGTTTTAAAGTAAAAAAAAGAAAGAAAATCCCCTAAATTTAATCAACTGCCTTTTTCTTGGGGGAGGGGGAGAAGAGATCAATCTTCAAATGACAAATAAACAATTTGCCTCAAGTCCATCATCTTTCTTCCCAGCATCTGAGCATCAAGTCTTTCCATTCCTTTTGCTATGATCCTAATCAGATAGAGAACCCACCACTCCTTTATTATAAAACGAAGGCAAGGGAAACTAGACAGTACTTCAAACCAAGGTCTTAAGCCAAGGCATTCATAATAACAGGGATCATAATTATGTTATATTGATTTCCAACAGGATAATTAAATTTTCTATTTCAAAGAAAATTTAGAATAAACATTAACATAGTGATGTCTGGTTTGGTGAGAAACCATCTGGATTGGAAAATAGGACTTCATGTGTCAAAATATACAAGGAAGACCATATTGCAAACACCAAACTATATCATACTCCATGGATAAATAGCATGATTACATTTGAGACTACAAAAGCAATTAGAGAGAGAGAGAGAGAATAAAATTAAGAGAAAGTGTTACAAATGTAACTGCCACAGCCATGGTTACACAATACTGAAGCAAAGTTGAAAACAGAATAATGAAACGACTGATTGCACTTGGTTTAGGTCCAAGATGTAGTGAGCTGTCTCACAGATAATATTTTAAATATATTTGCTCCAGAGTGAGGAAAAACATTACCCAAAGAGCTACAGGGAAAACAAGTTCACTTAAGAGCAAAAACTCTTAAAGTTTTAATCAGAAAGAATTCCAAATACTAGGAAAAGAGAATAATAAGGTTCATGATTGGCCAATTCATTTCATACAACCAACAATGGTGGCACTTACCTCATTTAAGTCCTGACAAGTCTCAAAAGCATCCTTTGACCAAATGGCAGCCCTCTGGTCGATTCTGTAAAATACAAAGAAAAGTTATTTCCATCTAAAAGAATTCTTCCAACAACACGCATTTGAAGCTGGCGGCTACAGATCTGGCTGTACCCTTGTTCAAAACCTTCAGTGTGTCCCACTGCCCATAGAATAAAATCCAGACTCCTTATAATAGTCTGCAACACATTACAGTGCTTGAATTCTGCCAGCGTGCCTGGCCCCACTTGCCAACATTCACATCCTGTCCCCTACACTCCAACCTCTCTGGCCTTCTCGTGGTTTCTTGAACACACAGTGCTGGTTACCTGTTCAAATCATCCTAAATACTGTCCCAGACTGCTCTCCTCCAGATCCTCATAAAACTGACTCTTCCGGCACATAAGCATCAGTGCAGCTGGGTGTTACCTCCCTGATGTCCCTAACCAGAAATAGTCCTCCCTACACTCCCTATCACACTGTCCTTAGGTTTTCTTCTTAGCACTTATCACCTTCTGAAATTAACCAGTTTGTTTGCATTTCCTCATTATAATGTAAGCTCCAAAAAATTAGTGATGATGTCCATTTTCTACACTGCTGAATCCTCAGGACCTAATACAAATTTAATATTGTTTCATTAATTCAAAAAAAATTTTGCATATATGATCTGATAGATCTGATACAATCAGTACAGAAAGATAGCATTTGTTCACTGAAGACAGCATTTGGAAATTTCATCTAATCTCTTAACTAATACAATAAACATAATAATTTCTGGGTAACATGATGAGGCTGGGTTTTGCCACCACATAGTTTCTAATAAAAGAAAATGACTTAAAATATGGCACATCTATTCTGAATTAATTTTTTAAATTTAAATACAAAAAAGCAAAAGTTTACTACAGGCAGATGCTGAGTTCAAAATCATGATTTGTCAAATGTTATGATCTAACAGTATCTATTACATAACATTCAAGTTTTCTGCAGCAGTTTGCATGCTATTATATAATAAGTGTATTAAATTATAGTTATTATCCTTAGAAAAATGCCTGTTTTCTTAATAAAAGATTTAGTCACTGTTAAGTCATTTATAAAAAGATTTATTTGGGGACATAATTATTTACAGTTATTATTCAGCTTCAATTTGAGTCCTGAAGAAAGTATATATGTTCTCTGAAGGGTCAACAGGATTAATGATTTAAGTCATGATGCACATTTAGAAATGCCACAGCATAACTTCTTCAAGATATTCTTAAGAATGCAAAATTTGTTCAGTCTAAGGGCACTGCTAACTGTGCAAACAATTTACTTCCAATGAGAAAAACAGAGATGGTAAACAAAATTGTCTAGAATGCACTGATTTCTACTACATCTGCACAAACCAGCATGTCTCTCCTGAGTATGTGAGAAGGTTAAGGGTCCAACAATGAGCTCAGGGAGAGATCACTGAAGTGGGAAAAGAAAGTAAGGAAGAAGACCACTGGCACACCCATTCTAACCCTGTCAATTCCCTGACTGATACCAGAGCTTCAGAAAATACTAAACTGTTCCATCCCACAAATGGCGGAAACCCTCTTACGCACAGGAGTTAACGTGTCCAATCCAGTAACACCTAAAATTTTGAATGGTTCATAAGTTCTTTGTAATATACGCTGGTTCTCAAATTATATTTCTATAGAGTTATGGTAGCACCAAAAAAACGGAGGAGTGGTATACTTTAATGGAAAAAATATTTACCAGTTTATAGTTTAACCATAAATGTCTCTAGGGCTTTGGTGCTAGCAGACAGTAAAATAAATACACAGGTAGCAAACATTAATGGAGTAAAGCAGAAATAGACTTTGCTAAAAATATATATTATTGAGATTCAGGGAACTGCCTACTTATAATATACTCACATGATCTTCTAGGAAAAGTACTCATCTCCAAATAAACCTCCAGATCAAGTTGAAGAACTGTGGTCTGAGCATCAAAGTTGCTTTAATTTAACTACCATCTGAATGTCTCCTATGTGCCTGGTATAGTGTTGGGGAGATAATAATCAATAAGCAGAATCTAAGCCTTTAGGAGACTTAACAATTCAGTGGAATCTGAAGCAGAGGATAAAACGAACACCCAGTCTTGAGGCTAATTTCAGTAAGTCAAGGATCAGGGCATAGAAGCTGATATTAGAATGGTAGAAAGGAACTGGGGAGGTAGAAACAAGAGACATATTCTCAAGGATAAAAATAATCAAGAGGTAGGGGCGCCTGGGTGGTTCAGTTGGTTAAGCGTGTTCCTTCGGCTCAGGTCGTGATCTCTGGATCCTGGGATCAAACCCCATGGGATTGAACCCCATGTAGGACTCCCTGCTCAGTGGGGAGTCTGCGTCTCCTTCTCCCTCTGCCCCTCCCCACCTCATGCTCTCTCTCTCTCTCTCTCAAGTAAATAAATAAAATCTTAAGAAAAAAATCAAGAGGTCTTGGGTATGTATTGGAAGTATGAAATAAAAGCGATGGGATAATCAAAACTATTCCAAAGTTTTGAGGCTGTGTAGTCACACAGAAAGATGACAGGTGGTTTGTTTAATAGAGGTAGAAAAATATGTACTTTGGTGGGGAGAGCCAGCAGTTGGCAGAAAGAAAGGCAATTTATGGGTTTAGATCTAGAGATCTGCAGCTTGAAGCAAGGCTGAGATAGGGAAGTAAAAATACCTGAGCAGGGCTCACCCTAGAACTGGCATTCTACAGTGTGTTCAGCAGAGGGGTTGCAGTATTGGTAACTGTGACGTGCAGTGGTCACAGCTTCTGCACTGATTTTTTTTCCCTGTTGTGTGGCCAGAGCCTAGCATGGTACCTGGCCTATGGTACACACTCAGTGCCTGCCTTTGGACGGGTAAATGAAGAAACAGAAGCAATCAGATCTAAGAATGACTTCTTGATCCACCACTTACTAGGTGTGTGTGCCCTCAGGTAAGATAGCAACCTAAGGCTTGGTTTCCTCATCTGTAAAGTGAGGATAATAGCTGCTGCCTCATAGGATAATTCACAATACTACTGCTAGCTGTATTAAAAATAACACAGGGATTCTAGAATCATATATGAAAAATACCATAATAGAATTATAAATGATGTTAACTCATGGTGTATTTTATTAACAATGATCAAAGCCTTGTGAATAAGCAAGCTGAAAAAGATTAAACCTGAGACTTCCTTACTCGGGGCCACTGGGCAGGTCTCCAAAACTGGCCAGTTAGTGGACAGAAGAAAGAAGGTACAGATCCATCACTAAGGAGGTAAGAAGCTAACTGGAATATCATTCTAAATAACAAAGAGAAAGAGGTTATGAGAAAGAAGATCAAGGCCCATCTAACAATTCGCCAGCCCTTACTATGCCAGGCTGGGAATGCCATGTACTTTACTTACATTATTTCATTTAATCTTAATAGTAACAATATGAGATTAGCATTATTATACCCATTTGACTTAACAGAAAACAGGGCAGTTACATAACTTTATTCATTAAATTAATATTTATAAACCACCAACTATGTGCCAGGTACTATTGTAGGTTTCTGGAATAAAACAGTGAATAAAACAAAGTCTCTGCCCTCATGGAACTTACAATTTTCATAGGAGGGAAGAGAACCTAAAGAAATAAACCAGTGATCTATGGTGTATCAGATGCTAAGTATAACAGAGAACCAGAAAGCAAGGCAAGGAGAAAGAACATGCAGGTGCATTGCCCAAGCTCACACTGCTCGAAAATCTTAGTCATCTGGAGATCACGAGAATGAAAGCAGAGAAACGAAAGGCCAGTGGATTGAACAAAATAGAGGTCATGGCAGAAGAGGAAGGAGAAATGGAAGCTTCTCACTAGAGAAGTTTACCAATGAAAAGAGAACTGGAACAGTATCTAGATGTCTCAAATTCCCTTTTCATAAAGATCTTTAAAGATACTGCTTGAACCATTTACAATCCTGCCTGGAAACTGGCCTAAACATAAATGCTGGGTCACACTGAAACATTCCCTCCCATTCTCTTGCTTCCCTTCACCCAAAATAACAAGAGGAAAGGAACCAAGCACATCTCTGCTATGAGTAGGCCTGTCAGAGCACTCTGCCAGCTCCAGCACAGCCCTGCCCTCTGGTCCAGGCAACAGGAAATGCAGATGGTGCTCCTGATTATGGCTCTCAGCACTGATGGGAGTGTCATGCCTCTGAACATCACCACCACCACCAGTACTGTCATCACCACCACCCACCAGCACTGTCATCACCACCACCACCACCACACACACTGTCATCACCACACACACTGTCATCACCACCACCACTGTCATCACCACCACCACCAGCACTGTCATCACTACCAGCACCACCATGGTCATTGTCACCATGACCACCACCAATGTCACTGTCATCACCACCATCACCATAACCACTACTGTACTGCCACTGCAACCACCACCATCACTACCACCACCACTGCTGCCACCATTGTTACCACCATCACTGTGCCAGCACCACCACCACTGTTGTTGTCACCACAGCACTGTCATCATCACCACTGTTGTTGTCACTACCACCATCATCATCATGACCACTATTGTAGTGCCACCACCACTACCATCACTGCCACTGCTGCTGTTATCACTGCCACCACCATCATCATCACCACCACCATCACTGTGATCACTATGATATCTACCATCACCACCACTGCTGTCACTGCCAGTGTTACTGTCATCACCACAAACATTGCCACCACCACCACCACCATTGTCACCACCACTGTCACTGTCATCACCACCATTACAACCATCACCATTGCTGTCACCACCACGACCTCCAGGACTGTCACATCATTAAAACTACCACTGCCACTACTACCATCGCCATCATGAAAACTTAGTTGTGTACTGATATTAGAAGAACTTCTTCCTGGATTTGATGACTGCAAAGTTGTGGACAATCCATTAAAGTGCATCTTTTCCAAAATTTTTGGTGTTCCCACATTGCTGGGACCCTAAAGCATATGCTGAGCCAATGTACAGGGTCAGCCTTCAGTGGCCTTCCCTCAGGAGATGCACTGGAATTCAAAATAGCAAAATGAACAAAGCATTAAGATATTTTTCATGGCCCAAGGATAGTGTCAAACCACAGATGTAATAATTTGTGAAGAAGCAATATTTTAGTGTAAGATTTTTTATTTATATCAACATTTCATTATCTATAATTAAATTAGCAGATGAATGTGTTCCCTGTCTCAGTCAAAAATTTCCCCCTCTATCCAGTGCCAGAGTTGTTCTGACACTTTCCTCTCCCTCAGTCGTTGTATTATGAAGTCCTTCAATTTCTTATCCCAAGTAACTTTTACATCTTTCCTCTTCCCTCTACCTCCACCACTATCACCTCAAGCCAAACCACTATAATCTGTCTTTTAGACTGCCTCCATGATCTCCCTACTTCCCCTCTACCCTCTCAAACCATTTTCCACACAACCACCTGTCACTACCCTTTGCACATGGCACTTAAAGACCAAAATACTTAAAGTATCCTAGGACATCCCAAAGGATTTAGCATCGGTCCACCTCTTCAACCTCAATTCATACCATTCTCCCTCTCTGCTCCTACTACACTGACATACTTATAGTTTTTTGTATGCGCCATGCTCATTTCCACCTCAGGCGTTTGTATGTGCTGTTCCCGTGCCCATAATTCTGTTCCCTATCCACTTTCTCTCCTAATCAATGCATTTATCCTGTAGATACCAGGTAGCTCACAATCAAGTCTCCCTTTTATATGTTCTTTTTTTTTAAGATTTTTTTATTTATTTGTCAGAAAGTGAGAGGGGGAGAGAGAGAGAGCACAAGCAGGGGGAGCAGCAGGTAGAGGAAGAAGCAGGCTCCCCTCTGAGCAAGGAGCCCAAGGTGGGACTCGATCCCAGGACCCTGGGATCATGACTTGAGCTGAAGGCAGTTGCTTAATGGACTGAGCCACCCAGGCGTCCCATGTTCCTGTTCTATTATGATCCTCATTTGCTCCATAACAAAGTCCTTAACTGTGTATTTGCATAATTATCTGATTGTCTCTCTCTCATGATGACACTCTATGGAGCAGGGACCTTCTGAGTCTTGCTTGTTATTTTTATCTCTAGGGCTAATGGTTACATTTGGCACATAGCAGGCACTCATATGTTTATTAATAAAGTATTTATCCTGGGGCACCTTGGTGGCACAGTCCGTTAAACGACTGACTTGATTTTGGCTTGGGTCATGAGCTCAGGATCATGAGATTGAGCGCTGCGCTGGGCTCCATGCCCAACGTGGAGTCTGCTTGAGATTTTCTCTCCCTCTCCCTTTGCTCCTCCTGCTCATGCTCTCTCTCTCTCCCCCTCTCTAAAATAAATAAACAAATAAATCTTTAAAAAAAAAATAAAGTATTCATCCCAGGGTTATGGACAGATGCTAATTCTGGTATGTTCCCGTGTATATGATGGTTATGATAAAATTCATGCTCTCTCCTCCATCTGCAGCATGCTAGCAGGACTAGCAGGGTGGGATGACTCTCATTCCTACAAGTAGATACGTTTCTTCCCTGAAGAGACCTGCTGAAGATTAACAAGTGGCGTTTTAACCCACATTTAGAAAACCTAGGCAAAAAGAGTAAAAGGAGAGCAGCCAGTACACTTTTCAGAGTGCTTCATATAGAATGAGAATCTTAAGGCTGAACCAAGCTGAACTTTGAATCACTCTTAAGAGTTCAAGATATTCTACTGCATTAAATTGAGCCTCTATTCAAAAAGCAACATGGGATACACCAATGTATACCCGGATGACTGCCGGCTGACTGTATGACTGTTGCTTCCTGAAACTCTTTTGAAAACAAAAGGTATATCCCAAGAGGACAACCATCTGAGCAAAACATTCTTTATGTACAAACAATAGCTCTATATGCAGACACAGACAAGATGCCAATAAATTCCAGTAATATTATTAGCAACAATAACAGCCCTCAATACCAGTAACTAAAAAATTTCTTTCTCTAGGGAGTCAAAGCTATATTAAAGACTTTCTCTTATTGGTGTTTTCCTTTTAACCACATTTCTGTGCTCAATGACTGAGACTGAATACTGGGCAGCCACCTTCAAAGACAAAGAAACCAAGGCACTGAATTTGAAATGACCCTGACACACAGAGACCACTGACAGAAAACAGAACTAGAAGGCAACAGATGTTCATGAGCTTTTTCAACACATGGATGTACTTGTCTAGGTCAACAAACTCCCATAGAGGGGAGAAGGAGGTTATGGCTAGAGGCAGAATGCTAATCTCTAACAATGTGCCCTGTCAGTAATTATTAGAACCCAAGCTCTACCTCCCTTTATATTTCTCTGAAAATTACAATCCATCAGTGTTATTAAAAAGATTCCTGGCCCCCACAGTTACTGAATCTGAATTTTCAAAGGAGTGCACTGGTAACACGTGTTTAACAAGTGATACAGGGGACTCCTAATTGGGAAATATTATCCTAAAAGTCCAAGTGCAGCAACACAGGAGGATACCAGTGGCTAAAGAGCACAGGTGAGGGGCACTTCCATGAGTACAGGAGTGCCCTGGGTATTTCTGGCCTGGCCTTCCAGGGGACACATTCCAGAAGCGGGAAGAGTCATGTCCCTGAAGACACTATGAGAAACACTGAACACAAGGCAGCCCAGCCGCACTGGAATAGATACCGCTCCTCACCTTGGTGGGATGGAGTAGAGACCAGAAACAGCCAGAACCATGCCAATGCCCAGAGAATGGATGGACAGTAAGATCCATGAGACCAGCGTCAGGACTGAGAGAAGACAGGAGGTGGACTTGCCATGAGTGTGGTTCAAAAACACTCCATGAATCAGAAAGAAGTGTTTGGGAAGGGATGTTGAGGACACAGGATCCATTGGGAGCAGAAATCCTAATACTTCATCATTAATAATGATTTGCTGGTTTGCTGAGCTGGATACAAAGCACTTCTTTGCATATCTCATTTTTCTATTCACTTAGTAAGCAATTATGAGACACCTGCTTCCTGTGCCAGACAGTGATCAGCCCGGGAAGCGCAGTGGTCATAGAAGACGCTTCAGCCCCATGGACAGCTCTGCTCACTCAAATTATCCCCCTTTTAGCATCTGCCAAGTCTCTTCACTTTTCTGCCTCAAGAATTTTGTGAGGCAGAGCTCACTTCCTCAGCCTGGAACTTTTGGGGAGTTACCTCCTCTGGGGACAACCCTCAGCCAGCCCCAAGAGGGTGGTGTGTGAATAAACACTGTAGCCCCCCAAATTTCAAAGGGATACATCTGAGGACTTTTTACAAGGTTCCTCAGAGAGTCTTCAGGGGCCTGATCTCCAGCTGCCAAGAGTGGTAACCTCAGCTACACACCTGCTTTCAGCTCTTCCTCCCCCCACTTCCTGCTTCCTGGGATCACCTCCCTGTACCCAAGGCTTTCTGTGAGGCTCTGCTTTCTGGAGGAATCTAATGTAAACAAGTAAGCAACATTACAAAGTAAACACGATAGCTTTCTTTCTGAGTCAGGGACAGAAAAAAAAATCATACAAATGAAGATTTAGTTTAGGGACAGATAAAGAGGACAGGAGATCACAATTAATGGTGGAGGGGTGGCTAAGTTGAATGGCAGGTAAATATTTGATGACAACTAAATTATTGCACTGGGCACTGTGATATTACATCTGGTACTTGGCCTCCCAACATTCTAGCTTTTAAATTATGAATCAGGATAGTGCTAGAAACAAAAGAACTTAAGAAAAGGCACAGAGGACTTAAGCAAGCATTAATGTTAAACAAGCCTAAATCCTACCTGTTCCCTATTAAAGGTTTCCTTTCTCTTCCAAAAAGAAGATATGAGTCTCTAATCTCCCCTTCTCTTCTTCCCTCTTCCATTGTCACTGCCACCATCATCTCCCACATGGATGATGCATTCAGTGCCTCCACTGTGTCCCTGCTTCCCCACAACACACACCACCTAGAGTGGTCTTTTAAAGATGTAAATCTGAATGTGTCATTCTCCTGTTGATAATCTCCAATGGCTCCCTCAACTTCAACAAAATCCAAGATCCATACCCTGGCTGCAAGGTCCTGTGCAGTCTGGGTCCTGCTAAACTTTCTGATGCCATGTGACACGTTCTCTCTGCCATTCAATTTCTCCAGCCTTACGGCCCTTGTCTACATCTTGAATAAGCCAGTAGCTCTACACCTGCTATTCCTTATGCTGGTTAGGATTCTTGCTATCATTCCATTTTAAAGCAAACAACCAATGCTGTATATACCTGCAACAGTACCCTGTCCTTACCAATGTGGTCTTGGCACAAGATGAAGAGAACCTGGATTAGTGGTGGTCTGAGGGGCTAGGGGGAGTTAATGATCAGAAAGGCAAGTCAGAGGAGCCTGGTTCTCGCATGCTTTCATCGCACTCAAGTTTGACAGGGCACACCAGACACTTTTTGCAGTTACCTTAAAGCTGGTTCCAAGTTCTCCCCAGGCCCCCATGTTACCAGCAGTGTAGAGATTTACTCTTCCCAGCACTTTTTATGTCTAATCTACTTCTGACAACAACCTTCCTTTCCCTAGGGAACTGGCCCTCCACATGCACCTCCCAAGGGCTCTATTATGTGTGTCTGGATTTATTCAATAGGTTCCGTGTAGCCAAAGTTGTTTTCTTGTATTGGTGTTAAATTCAAGATATTGTTTAAAAACCTCCTGCTTCCACCTTCTCAAGTTTCTTCTCTTGGACCCCATTCCCATTTAAACGGGCCCTGGTATTTCCTTTGCCCCTGGCATCTACAGAGTCATAGGGGTTCTCTTGACTAGAACTCTATGATAGGGGAACCCTGAAAGGCTGGCACTGCTTGTTATTTCTAATTAACAAAAATAATTTTAAAAATCCATTCTCCTCTAATACTTTCCTAATATTCCTGTCTACCTCGAACTGAGATAAAACAGTTCAAAGAAACAGAAAATAAAATTACTTAATATGATTGCAGTGACTGCAACAAATTTATTTATGGTTCTATATTCTGAACGGTATGTACTACTTTTTTTTATTTATAAACAATTTTCCCAGTTACAAACTTAAGAGGAACTCATTGGGGGAAAATTTGGAAAGGAAAAAGAATATTTTTAAAATTATCACCCTTAATCATTCCACCTGAAAATAACCACCAATAAAATATCGATTTATGTCTTTCCAGTATAAGTTTCTGCATATAATTATATGTTAAATAAAAATAAGATCACCTCGTAATTCTGTTATGTAATTGCTTTCTTCTCCATGTATAAATAAATCATGAACACATACCCATGTTAATAAAGACTCTCATAAAACAGCTTTAAATATCCATCATGAAGATTGATGTTTCTCAAGGGGGTGGTGGTATGCCCTCTAGAAAGCATTTAGGAAATTTAAGGGCGATTTGTGATTGGTGCAGAGGCTGGAGGAGACTACTGACATTCTATGGGCTACAACCAAATATGCCAGAGTCCCTGAGATGTGCAGGGTAGTTCCACACATCAAAGAATTGCTCCACACCTGGGATGCCTTCCAAATGTTCCCTGGGAACATTACAGCCAGAGGCACTTTGCCCCAAGCACAGTCTAAACTAGAAAACCATAAGGGCTAGTGGCTGAAACAGAAATATCTAGAATATACAAGTATGGAGAAGGGGATTGGACTGAACTGTTTCAAACGTTCCACCCAGAGTCACTATCCTGTGATGTCGCCACATACAGAAATCTAACCATGTGACCGTCTATCTAATTCTCTCAAAGTTATCAATTATCCATTTTATTCCTATCTACTTTCATGATCAGATAACAGAAAAATTTATCTCCCATGTTTCTTTTCAGCTTATCATTTCAAATCCCATGCCTAGACAGCTTTACCCTTAAGCACAAACCAAAAAAAAAACTAAAACAGAAGTACATAAAAATATTTTTAAACAATTCTTACTATAGCAATATCTATAAATATAAATAACAGAAGTAATCAAAATACATGCTAATCTGGAATTCGTTATGTAAGTGATGATATATTCACAGAATGGAATGTTTTATAGTCATTAATACTTTAGAATATTTTACGATATGCAAAAATACAATATTAAGTAGGACAAACAAGTTACACAGAAATATCTAAGATTTCATATATATGAAAGTAATTTATACATACCAATTAAATAAGTTGGTTAAAAATAAAAGAAAAATAGAAAAAAGGGTGGGTGGGAGCTGTGTGTGGATGTGGTTGTGTTCGTGTGTGTCTAGTATTGCCCATTAGTCTTGAAAAGGAATAACCCTGTTAATGAATACTACGACAGAAACACTAGAGTAGCCATTGCCTCCTTGGGAAGATAAAGAGTAAGTTAAAGAGTAGCCTCATTCCCATGGCCTCGGGAACACGCAGCGTCTAACCAGCTGGTCAGGTTTAAATTAGATTTAAGTTTATATGCACACTCTGTCTCCTACAATCACTATTGAAATTCGTCTGTTAAATCTAGTTCAAGTTAGGCCAAGCAGTTTTCTAAGATGTTGAGATATTAAGGACAAATTTTTTGTTCCATCTCCTAGAAATATTATTTCTAACACGAAGCTATGACACCAAAGTTTGTAAAATATGTTCCTTGTAGAAAATTGTGATGTTAGAGTATTTGTTATGAAAAATCAAATTTGCTCACCTTAGCCATAAATGAAGCTGAGGTTGGTGATAATTACCCCACTACAT
This sequence comes from Ailuropoda melanoleuca, assembly GCF_002007445.2. Taxonomy (NCBI): domain Eukaryota; kingdom Metazoa; phylum Chordata; class Mammalia; order Carnivora; family Ursidae; genus Ailuropoda; species Ailuropoda melanoleuca. The sequence continues at coordinate 64,564,452 of NC_048223.1, forward strand.
TATTATTCAACTTACATATAAAGATTATATAGTCAGAATGCAGAATGCATTCTGGTCTAGCTTTATACTCTGGAACCTGCTTGAAGTGAATTCAACCCGAGTGTATCAGGAAGCCCCTTTCATACACAAATTTTTTTATGCCACATTAAAACAATAACAACAATATAAGGAGTGCACCAGTGATGAGCACAGGGTGATACATGAAAGTATTGAATTACTATACTGTACACCTGAAATTAATACACCACTATATTTAACTAACTGGAATTAAATAAAAACTTAAAACAATAGCAACGATACAAAAACATATACTCAAATGGATAACCATGGTCATATTGGGGTTGTAAGACTACAAGAAATTTTTATTTCCTTGGATTTTTTTAATTTTCCAATATAATCATGTCCCATTTATTATTTTTAATGAGAGAATGTCTCTGAGTTTCCCTTTTATCTTTATGCCTAATCATTGTTTAGAGAAAGTGCTAACAATGTATAAAGTAAACAAGGGCAGTCTCAAAAACTAATAATAATAATAAAGGAGGGTTTCATTCCCAGAATAATCAAGTGTGGGCTCTTTGTCAATCAGTTCAAGGGGTTGGTGATTTCGTGTAGGATATTTTTGTGCTCTACAGCATGGAGGAGGAATTATTTTTATCTGTGACTGCAAGAGCTTGTTTTATTAAGCTAAAATCTTTCCACATCTAATCCTTTAAACATCTAGAATGTTGAGCATTTTTAGAATTAGAGTCAGAAGGGGGCGGAGAAATCATCTGACCCAAACTTGTGTTAGAGGAGGGGACTGACGGATTTGCATGAAGTGACAAAGGTCACCTGAGAGACATGAGATAGACTCTGCATCTCTTAATTTTAATGTTCTTTCCATTCTATCAGACTATTTCTGAGCCCATGAGGAGGGAGGCAGGATTGGGGGATGAAGAAGAGCCCTCACTATAGGTGCCCTTCCCATGCAATGTAGGCAAAGCAAGCATTTCAGAGCCCACCCATCACCCAACTGTATAGCAGGGAGTCTCAAAACATTGAAAAGACAAACTAATTTTTTTTTCGTTTATACCTCATTCATTCTCTTCCCCCTGCACAAGAAAGAAAGAAAGAAAGAAAGAAAGAAAGAAAGAAAGAAAAAGAAAGAAAGAAAAGAAAAAAAGAAAGAAAGAAAAGAAAAGAAAAGAAAGGAAAGGAAAGGAAAGGAAAGGAAAGGAAAGGAAAGGAAAGGAAAGGAAAGGAAAGGAAGGGAGGGAAAGACGGAGAGACAGGGAAAGGAGAGGAGAGGAGAGGGGAAGAGAGGAGATAAATCCTAAGAGCACACTAATAAGAACATACTGGCAACATGTAGAGCTCCTGTCTGGTACAGTCCAAGAAGGCACATCTTATCTACTATGTTATTAAAAATCTCTGGGTGCTCATTCTCTTACTCATTCTTTCTCTTTTTAGCAGAACTCATTAAGACTCTGCTTACTTCTATGAAAAACACTTAAATAAGAAACAATTAGCTATTAAAATACAGACAAGTTGTCTATCTCAAAAACAAAAGCTGAAAGGATTTATTCCCCATGGAAAAGTTGCTGCCAACAAAACTTCCCCTTTCCATAAAGCAACAAAGCTTTTTCTTTCTTCTGGAATGTCACAAAAATAGTCAAAGCCATCAAAGGCCATTATTCTTGCTAATACACCAATCTTCAACCCCTTCTAACTGGGGACTTCCAGATGAAGAGGCTAATAAACTCCAATTCGCAAATGTAACCACCAACTTAATTAGCAGTGACACAATGCTATAGAATAGCTCCTGTTTATACAGACAAGGTCTTTAACGACATTAAAAGTTTAATGCTGTCATAAATTTTAATACAATATTTTAAACACAAGTGAGTTAATCACTCTCTAAAGTAAATTTACTTAGCTGGGTAAGAAATCCCCAGCTTCAGTAGTATTCTCTTGCATTCATAAATCTTCCTTTGTCATATCTGAGGGTTCATAGGATTGGCACTGGCTGTAGCTATATAAAAAAAAAATCAATCAAAATGATGCATATTCATCAAGTGACTGCTCTGAACAGATTGATGGCATTTGTCTTGGTTCTGTTATAAGGGGAGCAAGGGCTTAAGCAAATCACAGCCTCACTGGGTGTCAAACTAGAAAATGAGAGGGTTGTATTAAATGATTACTAAGGCTTCATTCTTGCTCTAACCAAATGCAGTTCTGTAATTATACATATGTTTTGAAAAGCTGCAGGTACTGAAGAGCATGCCGGAGTAGGGTAACACACAGCCCCTCCACTTAGATGCAATGAAAACTCAAGTTAACATGTAAATACATCATCTTGGAAAGGAGGCACAAGACATTATCAGACATCACCTTATTAGGGCTTAGCTCCAGGCAGCTAGAGTACCCAGGATGAGCAGTTGCTGGGAAGAAAATGATTAAAACAGGCATTAGAAATCAAGTGCCTGTAGAAGCCAGGCTAAGAGCATAAATAAGAGAGCAGATCCAGGTGGGAGTTGTGGAAAAAAGGACAGCTGCTCCTCAACTCCCGCTAATTGTTGTCTCATAGGAATACAGGCCCTGGGTTATCCCATCTTAAGTTTTTCAAAAAGAATCTCCCAAATCTATAAAATTTCTGAATTTTAAATATTGAATCAAAATATTTTAAAACATTCTACAAGGTAAGTGTATCTCAACACTAGATTATACCGCAAGACACCAAACTTGAGATCTCTGCTGTGGGGCACCGTATGAGGAATATCATATAAGGACAGAGAGGACATGGCAAGTAGGAGGAAGGATGCAGTGAAAGAGGATGAAAAGGATGAAATCAGTGTCTGAGGTTGGCTCTGTTGGAGAACAAGCAAACTAAGAGGTAGAAAGAGGTTAGGATAATGTTTCTAAATTTTTTAGGGGTCATGAGTACCACGTGAGATTCTGATGGATGCTTCAGAGATTTTCCCTGGAAAAATAAACTTTCGTGTAGCAGGTAGAATAATCGCTCCCACACACACCAAGGTGCCTGTGTCCTCATTCTTTTGTCCCACTCCACACGTTACTCTTACACGACAAAAGGGATTCTGCAGATATGATCACGTTAAGGACCTTAAAATAGGGAGATTATTGTGGATTACCTGAGTCAGCCCAATCTAGTCCCATGAATCCTTAAAATCAGAAAATCTCTCTCGGTCATGGTCAGAGGGAAATGTATGGAAGAATGCTCAGAGATGCAATGTTGCTGGTTTTGCAATGGAGGAAGGGGTTCAAGCCAAGCAATGTAGGCAGCCTCTGTAAACTGGAAAACGCAAGGAAACAGATGGATTCTCCCCCTTGAGACTCCAGAAAGGAATTGCAGGCTTACTGATACCTTTATTTTAGCCCAAGGAGACCCATGTTGGATAGCTACAGAACTACATAAATGTGTGCTGTTTTAAGCCACAGATTTGTGGTCACTTGTTACAGCAGCAACAGAAAACCAATATAATAAATATACAGTCAAACTTCGGGAAAAACATACATAAACCTCCCTGAAGCTCATCCACAGACACAGATACAGGGCCCTTGTGCTAGAAAGAGCTGAAGGTATGAACTATTTCGCCTTGGCATACATGCAGAGATCAGTTCCCACCTTATAACACAGTGAGCTCCAAAATCTCATTTCTACAAGGATGCATTCATTCTCTGAAGAGTAACTACTCCTTTGACTCTCATCAAAGTGCCATGTGACCCCTTGATGGCAAAGGCATCTTTTTTCTCTTTTTCAAAGTGTTCCTTATGCAAATAAAAATCTCCCCACCCCCCCATCCCCCAAGAAGGTGGCACTTTATACCTGCTGAGATTTAGCCTGGTTCCTTCCCTCACTTGGAGCCAAACCTAGGTCTGGAGCATCCTGTTACAGTATCATGTCTCTATCAAGATCTTATTGGGCACCGTATGCCTGAACCTAGCCATATGCTGGCTTAAAAGGGAGGAGAAATGTTATCAGGAATGTGAGATACCTGACTCAAAGTTGTTTTTAGCCTCAGATCTCATTTCACCAGTTCATCAAGTTTCAAAATCCCTGTAATATTTTGAGATTTTTTTTTAAGTTTCATTAGAATGTCCCTAGGTGATGCCACCATGGCTATGACAAATAACTCTAGTTTAAAGGTTACCAGCCCAACCTAAATACTAAACTTAATAGTGCCAGACATAAGTGGCCTAACACTGCTTCTGGTCTGACACTTAACTCTAGGTCCTGTGATTGCCAACACTGGGGTACAGAATATTCTGGAATGGTGCTAGCTCATAAAGCTAGATCCCGGTGGAACCTGGAGACTAGAAGGGAGAAGAAGAAAAGGACAAGGTATTTGGGGTCTTATGGAGGTGTGCTAAGGTGTAGAAGTGGCCAGTGCATCGGGGAGAGACAAACCTGCCTTAACGAGGAAGGCTGCCCAGGGACCCTGTCTGTATTCATTTCCTTTCAATGACATGCAGAGGAGGTCTAGGAACCTTCTAAGATGTTACAAACTTGTGTATACGTGCATCTTTGTTTTTCTGAGAAAAGATACCATAGATCTGAGAATCCAAATTCAACTGTAACTCCCCAGCCCCAAATGTAAGAACTGCTGCCCAGTACATTTCCTCATCAAAACTATTCTAACTCAATACTCTTAGCTCTTACTAATCATATGTAAATGATTCCCATCACAAAATCCTATTAAAGGTCTGACTTGCCCTCTGATAACAGTAATATTACCACTTACTTTCCCCACTGTAGATGAGATATAAAGTGATCTAAAGTTACCAAACATCAAGTATCTTTGAGAAGGTTCACTGCTATCAACATTTTTTCCTGATTAGCCTCTGTGGAATATCCACCCCAAAGGGCTGCCATACATTCCATACACAAAAAATAAATAACAGTTTTGTTTTTTGTTTTGTTTTGTGTTACTATTTTGAAATATGCACGGGTATATAGTTGGCCTTGTTTTTGCTGAGAAAGGCAGTCATCAGTGTGGTGGAGGGGAGACAACGTCACTGCACAAAATTGGTTCTAGTCAGTCTAAAACAGCTTCATTATAATAAGGCTTCAAATAGGAAGGCGAATGCCCCAATCAGCAGAGAAATGACAAGGTTGAGTCTTACCTGACCTGAGGTCACATAAGAATAAACAGAAAAGAGGTGGCAACTTGTGAGGAGGGTGATACAAGACACCTACGAATCCAATTGGAGAGAGGGTCACCTTGCTTTTAGGCCCCCTCCAACCTTTTGGGGCTCTACGATTCTAAATTAAGTATGTTGAATATTTTAAAGCAAAATTACATAGCATAGCCAACTTCTCTGTAGTTGTTGATTCATTTAGGCTGTGCTGCCATAAAAAAAAATATCTAAAGGTCATGCTCAGAAGCACAGCACTCCCTTCCCACGGAGTGAGGGCTATGATTACGCTGTACACATGATCCTACAAAGACAGCTGACACGACTAGCAGCTGAATTCTTTCTTCTGTTTATTTCCAGAAGAGACTTTCCACAGACAGCTGCAATGCCAACCTCCCATCAGAATGCCATGCCAACCTTGCTGCAGACAGCTTTCCACCTACGTCCTTGCCCTGGACCCAGGGCTGTCTCCGGGAGGTCTAGCAGACCAGAGAGGCCAGCTCCAGGCTGCTTCAAGTGCCACAAGGACAGTACTTGGATCAGCACAAAAGCCACACTTGCTATTCTGTAATCCAACATTCATAGGTTCAAATTCTGGCTCAGCTCTTTCACTTGTGCAACATCATGCCAGTGCCTCAATGTGTCCCAGCCTCAGCCTTCTCCTCCATAAAATGGAGCTATAAGTACTCAGTTTATGAAGAAGTGGAAAAGGCTAAATGAGATAATGTGTGAAAAGAAATTGGCTTGATGTCTTCACTGCCATCACTAATTATCATTATCACAGAGGAAAACCTAATCAGCTCCAGCATGGAATAAAAGAGGACAAAATGAAATCAGCATTTCTTTCTCCAAGACTATCTCCTCTCCTCTCTGAGCCGTAGGCTGATTATCTCCAAAATGAAGGCAGAGACAGTGGGTTATTTACATTTCTCCTCAACTCAGACTCAATGATAGTCTCTCACAGCCTCACAAGCAGCTTCTGTGACTTGTAAGGAATGCCAGTCAAAATCAGAAAGCCTTGCCTCTTGTGTGGGAGTGGCAAGCAGGGGATCAGCATTTCTGGGAAAGCAACACCAGGTACAGTACAATTTCTGACAACAAGAGGCCCACCTTTGTTGAACTCGGACTGTTTCTTGGCACCTGAAGGAGTGATTTTGTGGACTCTCGTGAGCGGATGTTCCTGTTCTCCCCCGACACTCTGGCTGGCTGGGTATCACGTGCTCTGTTTCCTGCAAGAAGAAACAGCAAAAGTAGTGGAGCGTCAGTAGCCATCCCACCACAGTGTCCCACAGTGTGCTTCAGCTGGGAGAGGGGCTTAGGGCAGGGGAGCACAAACAAAACACACTCCACTGGCTATGGTTGGGCAAGGGGGCCAATAAGTAATTTGAAATTTAAGAAACATTTTTCTATCAGTCATTTGCTATAAGATTACAGAATAAAGAGAAAAATAATGAAAAATCTAATGCTCAAGAGATACAATATAACCATACCATGAAAATTTTCACATTAAAAATATTTTAGAAGAGTATCAAATAAATAGATATATCTGAAAACATAATTTCTAGAATATTTATAGCATTGGCTCATTTTTATAAAAACAAACATATGTATGGATACACACACATACAGATTGAGATACCAAAATCTTAACAGTGACTAATTCTGAGATGTCGGTCCTTTTTCTTTTTTTCCTTTTTGGGGCTCATCTACATTTTTCACAATAAACATACATTATTCCTATAATAGGAAAGAAATTTAAGTTGGTCTGAAATCTAAGGAACACATCATTTTTATAAATTTCAAACCCCAAGCATGCAAGCATGCTCTTCCCTCTCTCTCTCCCTCCAACACACACACACCCACACCCACACCCACACACACACACACACACACACGCCATTAGCTACACTGCATCCAAAGAAATCACTATATTGATCATTCCATGATGCAATCTCTGCATTAATTTAGAACTCCAGAATGTTAAACTTTCTAGGGAATATCATAAACACATCCAAGCTAAAATGAATCTAGATTCACTACAAGGAGACATACACTAAAAATGAAAGATTTATATACATTTAACAGTTGAACCACTATAGTTTTGGGGCTGTGTCAAACCTCTAACTGACAAGATTTCCTTGCAGCAAGATAGCCCCTCTTTATCTGACAAAAGAAATACTACAACCAAAATCAGTGAGAAATTCAGTAAATCCAGATGGCTACTGTCATGCAATGAAAATATTCATGTGCTGCAATATGTCTGGGTCTGACTGCACAGTATACTGTGGTGGCAACATAGACCAAGCTTTCCTATTTGGAGTGTGGATTAAAGTCAGTACAAGTGCCAAGATGCCAGATATCTCAGAAGTCACTTTTCCAAAACACTAGAATAATGTGGTGGGACTTTTTGCCAAGTAGTCATCACAAGCTTCTAAAACCAAATTATGGGGCACCTGTGTGGCTCAGTCAGTTAAGCATCTGCCTTCAGCTCGGGTCATGATCTCAGGGTCCTGGGATCAAGCCCCTCATTGGGTTCCCTGCTTGGTAGGGAGTCTGCTTTTCCCTCCCCCTCTTCCTTTGTCCTTCCCCCACCCTCTGCTCGTGCTCTCACTCTCTTGCTCTCTCTCAAATAAACAATAAATAAAATCTTCTTAAAAATTAAAAAACAAAACAAAATTATATAAACGCCTTCCTACAAGAGGGTTAAAGTGGGGAGTTGGGGCAGAGATAAGGAAAGGGATTAATTATTCTTCCAGGATCCTTTAATTCCATTTTTCTAAGCCTCCAGCTTTCAGCAAAAAGACACTCTGGACATAGTAATTGCTTGTGAAAAATTCTACAACTACCCAAATACTGGCCAAGTTTCCCCAGCAATGGGTTCAAGTGAGATAACCCTGCTTACTATTTGCAAGGTATGCGACCTTACACAAGTAACATCAATTATCAGGATCTCTGCTTCCTTGTCTGTAAAACGGGGATAATATTCCCAAGGTCTCAAAGTTGTTGAACAAGATGTCATTACAACATCTCTTAGTACCTCTCAACTGGACGTGCACAGCAGATGGGAGCTATGAATGCTAAGATTTCTTTTATAAAAATTCCCTTGAAGCTCAATATTCTGAAAGTTATGTTATGGAACCCCTCAAAGACTTAACCCAAATGAGTTTATCAAAAGCAAACCTATTTTTGTGGTGGGATGTTTGTTTCAAGTTTCTATACTTCAAGAGTCTAGAAGTTACTCAAGAACCTCATAGGAAATGGGAGAGTAAACCTTAATTCTTACTTGCCCCAGTTTTTAAAAATAATTTCATGCTTTTCCTTAAAGGGGGAAGGCAGAAGGAAAAGGGATGTCATTCTAACTAAATTAATAAAACAGTAGCTTCCAAAGGTATTGTGCTGCCAGGTATCATTTATTCATAAGGACATAAAGGAAAAAATATATAACAAGAACAGTAATACTTAATCAAGGTTATTGGCCTCTATAACAGAAAGACACATGAGAGACCAGGATTCACCACCTTGGTGAGTTCATATCCCTACTGCAATCGGGCTCCACCACCTGACCAGTGAGAAGGTTAACTAGGACTGCCAAAGAAAGTTCTTAGAATAGATAATGTACTCATGTATGACTGAGAGAACATATTCTCCCTGCCTACCCCCCAAAGATGACAATATCTGGACAAGAACATATTTAATTAGCCTTGTTCATTTAAGCTTCATTACGTTTTTGTTTGGGATCTGCTATAACACCCCCTGTCAAAAATTCTAGAACATTAAAACAGAGTGTTTACCTTAAAATGATTGAGATATATTTTTACTTAAAAAGGAATCACCTACCACAAACCAAGGATGTTGACAATTAAGGAGGTTATGTAAAAGTGAATAAGGCAATCCTGCCCCCAAAGAATTTTAAAATCTACTGTTTGACAAAGACTCAAGTGTAAGAGGGCAGACACTAACTTGCTTACTTCTGTGGTAATATGTTTGCCACATTGGCAAGTCCAAGCTGACCAATGGAAATGAAGGAAGAAGAAGCCAAGACCCTCTCCACCAGGCTTGTCTTCCTAGTACCTGGCCAGGCAGAGGCTGGAGGGGCACCTGTAAGACAAGTGATACTACATCATGTCCTCCTGCTCCCAGCCATTCCCTATCCTTTGATATGGTGTCCTGTACATCCCAATTCTAGCCTTGGTGGAGTGATTTGTTAGTTCTCTGCTGTAGGCAGGAGCAATTAAATTGACATAGCTCTGAGATATTTCATAAGTAAGGCATCTGTAAAACAAACATTATTTCAGTTATTTTTTGATCCATGAGCAGAGGCTAGGATAGTATACACAATAAGAGAGAAACTGTCTATTAGATTGTGAGGCTCAGAACCTCAGCTGAGTCAAGGAAAAATTAGCTGCCCCTAAGTAGAAATAATGAAATATAATATTTTGTCCTTTTTGGGATTTCAGTGAATTCAGCTGACTGTTACAGAACTTGAGAGAATCTAGTTTTGATCCAATGTAATGGTCACAGTTTCAGATCCTTCCAAGTCCCCAAATTTGTACAAATCATAACCCAGAAGAAAGAAAAAAATGTTTTGTCCTAGTCCTAGTTTTTTCTCAGCTTGACAAACCAGAATGCTACCCTTGGGCCTCAGAGACCTACACATCCTTTAAATCTTCCTTTCAAGATGTGTGGTCAATCAAAATATTAACATTTTTCATCTTCTCACACTTGAGGTTTTATCTGAGCCCCTTCTATTCCAAAATTGATTTAAAAATTTACTTTCTTCAACTGTTGGCTTAAATTTTAAATTAAGTGGGTTTATAACTAATCACTCCATTGCTACTAACCATGCCTTGCATTATGAAAGCATGTTCTTCCCAAGAGCTCTAATTACTAGATGATTAATACATCTGATATCTCCATAGTTTGGAAAAGTATATATATTCAGCTCTTAGAATGAACAGACAATGTGTTATAAATCTACCCTATACTATGTCACCTCAGAGTTCTTTTTACCTTAAATCTGCACACATCTGTGAAAATGACTTAAAGTCCTTTTGAATAATTGAGGGTTTTAAAGACCTTTGTACCTGATTAAAAGAACTACTGGATTACCACATCCATTTTATAGTTGGGGGAAAAGAGGCTCTGGAAGAGCTGATTATAATATCTTCTAAACATGTGTGTCTGATTATTATTTTAAGTGTTCTGGAACTTTAAGACATGGTACTTAGAGAATTGTTTCTTCAGACCTCTTTTCAAAATAATTTCTGCCTGCCTTGGTCACTGTTTCAACACAGAAATAAATCATGGAGGAAGATAAGCTTACATTCAAAATCAACACACATCCACAAAGTAGGTTCTCCTCTGACCTTATTTCCTATTCTGAAATACAGGGATATCACCCAGTTTACTGCCTATATTTGTAAGAATTTCTAATAGAAAATAAACATTCAAATTATGCTATTTTGTCCACTTTGCAAATCATAGAACATTCATTGAGTGCCTCTTCCTAAGGTTTTGTGGGTAAGAATGAGCAATATAGAGTGCAAGAAGAGGCAACATGGAAACAGGGCATAAATGGCTAGAATTTCAGGGATTTCCTTATAAGGCTAGCAGGTCCTATTTTCTAAGTAAGATAAGCTAACTAAGGCTAACTTGAAAGATTGTTACTGATGTTAGGGTTTCTTTTTTTTTTAAGATTTTTTTTATTTTATTATATTTATTTATTTGGCAGAGATAGAGACAACTAGCGAGAGAGGGAACACAAGGAGGGGGAGCGGGAGAGGAAGAAGCAGGCTTCCAGCAGAGGAGCCTGATGTGGGGCTCGATCCCAGAACGCTGGGATCATGCCCTGAGCCAAAGGCAGATGCCCAACGACTGAGCCACCCAGGCGCCCCTGATGTTAGGGTTTCTTGACAGGTGTTTTCAGCCAAGTGCAGGCTGACTTTTTTAGATTTGTGACATGGGCTAGGCCACTGAGATGGCCTCCATTTCGGGGCCTAATATACAAATTAATATTACCAATTTCCCTCCTTTTGATAAATTCTCAGTTGTACTGAAAGTATTGATCAAAATTTAAAGTATTAGTGCTACTCTGAGCTAACACTCCTTGTTGATATTGGAATCAGGATGAATCTCTAACTGCCATTCATGAGTTAGGATATCAAGATCTTGGTCCCTTAGTTGGCAGTTTCTTCATCTCATTTTTTGTCATTCTAGGAAGAGAAAGACCATTTGTTTCATTATCAGTGGCTGCATGCATGCATTTAAAGCTTTTGAGAAAATATGGTGTATCAGCGAGACTATTAGAATGGTTATAAACTGAATAACACACAGTGTTTGGAGGACACTCCAACTTTCCAATGCCACAATCCCCATGGCCCAAACCAACTTAGATTAAATAGATCAAAGAAAGAACCCAGTGAAGGAGTCATTTTCTTAAGCCAATTGGCTTGTTTATGTATTTTATGTAACAGTCTCCACTTCTCAGAAGTGTTTATCCACAAGTGTATTCCAGAGAAACTGAGGCATTGGAAATCAGGGAGAAGTTTGTGATGGGAAGAATTATGGAATCACCAGCATCAAATTAAATCCAACAGTTGACCAGAGGCTGGATAACCTGCTTTTGTAATGGTCTGAGATATGTGAACAATGGCAATGTCTTTCCAGGCCAGGGCAAGGCAGTAGGTTGACAAAAGAATGACAAAGACCTTCATGGTGTAAGAATTAGGAAAAGGATTGCTGGAAAGAAAGGCAAAATGGAAAGAAATATTCTTAATATTTGGGGAGGAAGCAGTCTACCTCAATGTCAGCTAATTCTCTTCCTAGTCAATTTGATTTTGATGTCTCTATTTGCACAGGACCAGATGTCAGGGGGAGCTTTCTTCAGTTGTGAAATAAGCACCCAAGTTTAAACACCTTGTAATTTGGCAGCAGTGTTGGTGGATAAAAGCACTTGGTAGAGTCCTTTCCATTAATCTTACTTTTGCAAAATCATCACAAAAAAAAAATGATTGTCTTAAGGTAACAAAATACTTTAAAATGCACATGGTTAAAGACCTGATGAGAGTTCCTTTGATGGTGAAATGTAGTTATTTCTGTGACATACAATAATTTAGAATAACAACTGGACATTCAAGTATTGATAAATTTCTAGAAACTCTATAAACAATTTCTGGAATATCTATGTTAGGAACATATATCCATACACATATAACCTAAGAAGGTTTATCAATACTTATTTGACAATGCTTTCTACATAATATAACATATCAAATAAACCTGATTTGTTTAACATCTCTCTTTTATAAGGTGAGAAACAAATCTTTTGAGATTTCCAGGGTCCCTGTGGGATATATCAATAATACTTTGAGGTCAAGGAGACTCCATTTAGAGTTTAATTTGGGGAAGTTGTCAAAATGTAAAAACGTTTGAATATTTGACTAAGTAGGACTATAGATCATTATCAAATACTTAATTATCTATTTAACCAAATTGGCAATAGAAGATTTGAAAGGCAAACACAAAATGCTATGTTGTTGTGAATGAGACCTAGCTCTTTTAATATTAAGAAGACTGGGTTCTTTTAAGTAATTAAAGACCTAATATAAAAATAACATGAAACATGAAACATGCAAAGGCAAAAAAGAAAAACAAAAAACTTTGCTTTCTAGGTAGATTGCCCAAAAAGTAAAGTGAACAAACAAAAAGCTTTTCACAATCACTTATCAAGAGCAGGCCAATAGCACAAGAATACTCTATCTTTTTAACAGAGAGAAAACCAAATTTTAATTTTGCACCAGTGTACTTTTAATAATAAAACTCATTTTTTAGGTGGAAAAAAAAACCCTTAAATCCATTCGAATCTTAGCCAGCTTGACCACAACTAACATTCTTTTCCTAAGATTCCTTTTCCACAAAAGTTCTAGAACTTTTTATATTCATTCAGATTACTTACTATGTTTTTTCCTTCTTTCTCATTGTGAAATAGTCATTTTACTTTCTTTACCTATTCTTCATTCACAGTTGTTTACTTTTACCCTTATTATTTTGAAATAGTTTTAAGTATATATACTGATTATAATTATTACCATTAGAATCCTAAATTCCTAGTAAAAACTAAGAATTAAGCAAGCATGGACAGGTAAATTTATAAATATATTTCATAATTCTAGAAATAACTTCTTCCTCAGTAAACTTTTCAATGTAGACAAAACATGTTTACTAATAGGTCATTACATCTTTAGTTCTTCTGTAAAGGGAAGTCAAAAGTAGATACCCTATGCTCAGTAGTTAATGTTTCAATATTTTATATTCCTTGGAAATGATCTAGATATTCAATCTATATCCATCATTTAGCTTATCTCAGCATAATATTAAGGTTTCAAGTTACCAAAAAGATTTTGGAAACTACTTTTAAGTAGATATACAAAAAAGCATAATTATTGTTGTAAAGTTCATTTATAAACTTTTATCTTACTTCTATTTAATTTACTTGTGATTAACAATTATGTTTAGATTACTCATGAAAAGGTGATTTGCTGTTTATTCATTCATGAAATTGTCCTTTTTTTAAATTTAAATTTTGTTAGTTAACATACAGTGCAATATTGATTTCTGGAGTAGAATTCAGTGATTCACCACTTACATACAACACCCAGTGCTCATCACAGTAAGTGCCCTCCTTAATACCCATCACCCATCCAGCCCATCCCCCTCCCACCTCCCTCCATCAACCCTCATTTTGTTCTCATCTCTGAAACAGATAACAAGAGCTTCTTTAACTTTTAGTAAACCTAGATAGAATAAAAGTTATAGATCTGCTTATATTTAATACTGATATCTCTAAAGACATTCCAGTTTTGATTAAGCCAACAAATTTAAATTAATGTTTATTTACAAGATTATCTTAGGTTAAAACAAACTTGAGAAACATTTCAGTTACTTTCTATATTTCTGTGAGCATATTTGATATATGTTTATATATAAATATAACTGTACACATTAATTTGTCAATACCAACCAGAGATAGAAAAAAATCACACATTTATAATATACAGACCTACAGAAACATACAGATAGATATAAAGAGAGATCTTAGAGCTTTTAATCTCAAATTTTAGCCACAGGACAGGTAAAATAAATATACAACTTAGTGGCCTCTAAAAGAAGAGTTGGATCCAAATTGGTTTCTGGCAGATAGAATAAGTTAGATTACCTGCTCAGATGGCTTACACATTTTCATAATGTTTGTGGGAAAGACTTTTAAGATTTTTCATATGCCTAGGCTCCAAATAGCCTTTCCTCTTTTTCCCTTAGATGGAAATTACTTCCCTAAAGTTTGCATTTCAAAGAGATGGCTTCCATGATAAGAGTTCCTAGAGAAGACCAGGTAGAACATTTACATCTCAAAGGCACAGAATAAGAATCCAAGTTGCTCCAGAGACTTTTGTTTCCTAAATCCAGAATTTTATAATACCTATTACGTTCTGAGATGAATAGGGGAATTTGGGGATTGGTTTTAAAAAAGGAAAAGTGGATGAATTGCTTCCAGAGATTCACTTATGTTCTTGTAAAGACTCAATTTATAAGAAAAGTACACTTGTTTTTAATTCCTCAAAGAATTAGATTGCAATCTGAATGACATCAAGGAGGCTGACCCACCCATCCAACTACATTATCTATTTGCTTCTTTAGATCAGGAAGAAAATCTTCAACTAAGATGGAAATCAAAAGATCCTTATGTACTAGATTTACAGCTTTGTCCTTGGATAAAGTTTGCCTTTGTTTTTCTTTCCTCTGGGTACATTTAGCTTAGCAGAGAAGACCTTTAAAAAAAAGTTCCTATCAGGCTCTGAATATCAGATTACAATTTGGCCATAAAGCTATTTAGAAATCCTTGCAAATATCTTGTAAAGGTTCAGCTGGGACAAACAGTAAACATTCCTGGCAGTATTAAACAACTCAAAAATACTAGCTTCCCAATATCCAGAGCCATTTCCAAAAATTGCCAAAAGAAAGACAGACAATTCCCCTGAGAGTGGGCAATAATCAGTAGGACCCCAGCTGCAAGAAGATTTGCAACCCACATCTCTGTCTGGCTGTATTTTGGGTGCCCTGATTCTTGAGCTGCCTGTATACACAAGAACCCAACAACCTGCATGCCCCCGGCAGGCAGAAAACCAAACCAATGTCTTAGGACATAAAACAATTCAAACAAGAAGGCAATAGCTGTCCCTGGGAAAGAAAGGATCTATAACCAATGGGGACCTCAAAACCAAATCCATAAAAGTCTGAATTTAGAAGGGAAGGATAACATGAAATCTCACTTTCCTCCCTCAACCAGGCACTAAAGAGGTCACAAGAACTAACTCCAGTAAGAATTCTTAGCCTTTACCAGCTTCTGCCAGTTTTCCCAAGATCCCATCTGCAGTCTCCAAAGAGAGTGGGGTTTAGAGAGTGTAGTTCTGGTATCTACCAGCATTTAGCAAGATTTTCCATTAATTTTAACTTAGTTTCCCCTTGGCTATTTAAGAGAGCAACTGGTAAGAGTTTACTGGAGAATTCCTTGAAGTCCTGGCAACTCTAAGAGGAGCCCATATGGGGGCCCTCCTTCAAGGGTAGATATGGGGGCATTTGAGTTGGTGTGGAAGAACTGGACAAAAAAAAATCTTTGAGGAAAATGTTTTTTTCCAGTAATCCCACTGATTACAAATGAGACACTGATTTTTGGGCCAGTGTGTTGATGATGGGTTCTTTCGTTTCTGGCATTGGAGTGAAACAGGGTTCTTCTGTTTCTGGCATTGGAGCTGTTGCAGTTGTATGGCCACTAACTTGATGGATTTTTGTTTATGATCTTATGGTTTATGGTCAGAATGGAAAGTCAACTCAGATAGGGGATTAGTAAAATACAGTACTGTGGAAAAGGAAGATAAAGGTGAGTCAAAAGAGACATATCAGTCTTAAGAAGACTTTTGTTTTTAGGTATCATTGGGTCTTTAATTTTTCATCAGCCTTTTGCAATGAATCTTTCAATGAAGCTCTTTTGGAATCTTGAAGACTTCTGGTGACTTCTGCATGACAATTAAAATATTTATCTCATTCTGTTTGTTTGATTTGGGAATGTTTTGTTAAAATAAAAAACAAACTGAGGCCAGCTTTGAAAAATTTCTGAGCGACAAAACCAATTCCTTATAATTTAAGAAAATGCTGATACTTTATCTAATCACTATGAACAATATACAGTCATGCCTTCCCACTATATAAGCTGCTTTATAATAATATAACCCTGAGCCTCATCCCATGTTTTAGTTTGAGTGCTCTGGTTTGTGAACTTTCTTATTGATGTGTGCACAAGAAACTTTTACTGATTACTACTTCAGTGATAAATTGTTCTTACTTCTGTTATTTATAAAATTTGACAATTCATAGGTTCAAAAGGGAAATCCAAAGAAGACCCCAATGACTCCAAGGACAAGTGCTGATACCCAGAGTCCATTTAGCTCACTGCTTTCTTGCTGACCCTGGAACTTGAGGGTAAGTATCTCTTCAATCTGGGCTTTGTGTATGTGGGGGTGGGGTGGGGAGGGGGTTTGCATTTTGAGCTCTCTAACATTATTGTGCATGCCTGGATTTTGTTTATTGAAACTCCTTGGTAAGTTACACTATTCTATTCAAAAGGGAGTGGGAGGTATGTGATTCCCTGTGTTTGGGTACAGCAATGAAAAACAGATGGCCCCTCATATTAAGAGATCTTAGGGAATCTAAAGGGAAAGATGGAATCCACTGGGTCTAAAATTCTTTATTCACTTGCCTCAAAAACTCCAGCTTTATACAGACCAATTATTAGTACCAAAATTGAGTCAGTAATTAAAAAAAAAATCCCAATAAATAAAAATCCAGGACCAAATGGATTCACAGGTGAATTCTACCAAACACTTAAGAAGAGTTAATACCTACTCTTCTCAAACTATTCCAAAAAATAGAAGAAGGAAAGTTTCCAAACACATCCTATGAGGGCAGCATTACCCTGATACCAAAATCAAACAAAAACACTGCAAAACAAAAAACCAAAAGCCTACAGGCCAATATCCTTTATTGAGATATACAAAAATCCTCAACAAAATATTAGCAAACCAAACTCAACAATACATTAAAAGGATCATTCACCACAATCAAATGGGATTTATTCCAGGGCTGCATGGATGATTCAATTTTCATA
The DNA here is from genome assembly GCF_002007445.2 of Ailuropoda melanoleuca. Lineage (NCBI taxonomy): Eukaryota > Metazoa > Chordata > Mammalia > Carnivora > Ursidae > Ailuropoda > Ailuropoda melanoleuca. The sequence continues at coordinate 64,581,805 of NC_048223.1, forward strand.
AATCAACATGACATACCACATAAAAAATGAATGATAAAAATCATACAATTATCTTAGTAGATGCAGAGAAAGCATTTGACAAAATTCAATATCCATTCATAACAAAAAGTCTCAACATGGTGGGTTTAGAGGGAATATACCTCAACATAATGAAGGCCAAATATAACAAACCCACAACTGAAGTCATACTCAATGGTGAAAAACTGTGTTTTTCCTCTAAGATCAGAAACAAGACAAGGATGTCCACTCTCACCACTTTTATTCAACATCGTACTAGAAGTTCTAGTCACAGCAATCAGACAAGAAAAAGAAATAAAAGGCATCCAAACTGGTAAAGAAGAAGTACAACTGTCACTATTTGCAGATGACATGATACTATACATAGAAAAAAACCTAAAGACTCTGCCAAAAAAACTGCTAGAAGCAATACATGAATTCAGTGAAGTTGAAGGATACAAATTAATATATAGAAATCTGTTCTATTTCTATACACTAACAATAAAGTAGCAGGAAAAAAATCAAGAAAACATTTCCATTTACAATTGCACAAAAAGAATATAATACCTAGAATAAATTTAACCAAGCAGATGAAAGACCTATACTCTGAACTACAAAACATTGATAAAGAAATTGAAGATGACAGAAACAAATGGAAAGATATACCATGTTCATAGATTGGAAGATTAATATTTCTACATTATCCATACTACCTAAAGCAATCTATGTATTCAGTGCAATCCCTATCAAAATACCAATAGTATTTTTAACAGAACTAGAACTAATAAGCCTAAAATTTGTATGGAACCACAAAAGGCCACAAATAGCAAAAGCAAACTTAAGAAAGAAGAACAAAACTGGAGGTATCACAATCCCAGATTTCAAAATTACAAAGTAGTAGTAATTAAAACAGTATGGCACTGGCACTGCAAAAATGCCTTACCTTCAAAGAGATTCATGGAAAAAACCCTAAGAAGTACCCTAAAATGCAGGTTTCTGTTGACTTTAAGAACATAACACTAAACTGAGTAAGAACTTCTAAAATTCTAATGGAAAGCTGATTGATTCATAAAGCTGCTAACCCAGGATGAAGCAAAACAAGAATGACATAAGACCGAATAACCTGATGAACACAATCATAATTTTTATGATTTCATTTAAAACTGCTGATTCTGGGGCACCTGGGTGGCTCAGTTAAGCATTTGACTCTTGGTTTCAGCTCAGGTCATGATCTCAGCATTGTAGGATCAAGCCCGCATCAGGCTCCATGCTCAATGGGGAGTCTGCTTGAGATTCTCTCTCTTTCCCTCTCCCTTGGCCCTTCCCTCCACTCTCACTCTCTCTCTCTCTAAAATAAATAAATAAAATCTTTAAAAAAATATTGCTCATTCTTTAATATTTTGTTTTCCAGATTTAAAAGACCCCTTTTTCTCCTTTCTTTGAAGCTATACTTTACCAAATTTCTGTAAGTTATAGATAGCTTTGCAACAAGGGTTGAAATATTTATCATTTTCTCCCTACCTGATCTCCCCAGAGTTTGGAAACTCTCATTAAGTATTCTTGACAATGTATGTATTTGCATAAGTTCAGTAAGACTCTGTTCTCCAGGTAACAGGACACAATTAGACAAGTCCTTGGTTTGGCTTTCTAACCTTGAAAGGCTTTTAAAAATCCGATCTGAGATTTCTTAAATTACAGTCCAGCAAAGCAGATTTAAAAGAGTTTATATGGTCAATCTCTATTCTTGATGCACTTATGTAAATAATCAGGCCAAGTTTATTGAAATTAGACTTAATCTGCAAACAAATTAGTCTTATTGTGGTTATCTTTGACAGAAATAGGAAAGATTATAGAAAGAAAAATAATGCTTCAGTAATACATCTTTGTGGATATCTGATTCTAGTGCTGTTAATTGTCTTTAAGATATTGTTTTCTATCTGCAAATTGGACTGGATCCTGAATTCTTCTAGTTTCTTATAATATTTGACAAACTAGAACTTCAGTTTTTTTAGAACTTTCCAAACTAACATTTCTACTTTTTCCCATTCTTTGACTTAGAATCGCTGTACACCTAAAACCTCCCCTTTCCCAAGGGCATGAAAGATCAAGCTGGACAACTTCATATAACTTTCAGAGAAATCACCACAACAGCTCACGTGTGGAAAATCTTCATGCCTGTTCCTGTGGAGCCACTTAGAAAGTTCACCAGAGACATTCAAACGGCAAACCAGGAAAATCGGTCAGAATGCCAGTACTGCCCTCACTCTATCTGAAGATGCTTCTAAACCGACATCTAGAAATCTCAGCTAGCTGCTCTCCAAACTCAGAACCTGAATTTATAATTTGCTCCTTTATTAACTTTTTGTTTTTCTTTTGTTTCCATAGAAATGCCTCTCATTAAATTGCTTGATTGCTCACATCATATAGAGGTCTAATTTAGGTGGAAGCTCACCTGCAATACCATCTTCTGAAAAGAAACATCTGGATATTCATCCTTTCCTAAGTAATCATGAGCATATGAATTTGCTAGCATATCATCTTATGCCTATATAAGTAACTCAGAAAAAAAAAAATGAAACCCAATTACATGTGATCCAAAAAAAAATGTAGATTGGCTTAGCTAAAACTGAATCTGATTATAACCCACTTGAGTTATTTAATTGGTTAAATCTTGGCCCCTGGGAATTTCTGCTCTGGGGAATTTCTCAGTCCTTGGCTATTGTTCTCCTTATAGCTTCTCCAGGTTAGTATACTCTTGAAAGTTCTAAATATCTATCAGCAGCCATTCACACACCTATTGGTATCCATAAGAATTACACAACTGGATGAAATCAACAATAATTACATAAATGATGAAGACAGTGACTACATGACCCGCCAGCCTGATGACTCAACCAGTGGAAACCACAATTATGTGATTCTTTGGCCCAACTACCTCAATGGTGGTAACCCAGAATAATGCCATACTGGTTGGTCATACTCTCAGCCTGTTGAGAGAATGACCAAAAGGGGGGAATTGGTAAAATAAAAAACAAATGCCTCAGAAATTCCCCAAGCAGACAAAACCAGCTTAGCCATAAAGGCAAAGCTTAATTTGGCTATTTTGCAAAACTAACTTGACCTGGGTCATTTCTTGCTTATGCCTCTGGAAATCACAAATAAAACTTAAACTGTTTTCCAAAATTGTTATGAGGTAACCACTAAACAGGTCTCTGTAATTTAAAGAATTTCTAACATCAGGGGCCCCTGGGTTGCTTAGTCGGTTAAGTGGCCAACTCTTGGTTTCAGCTCAGGTCCTGATCTCAGGGTCCTGGCTTCAGTCTCCATGCTCAGCAGGGAGTCATCTTGAGATTCTCTTTCCCTCCCCCAACTCATTTATGTGCTGTCTCTTGTTCTCTCTCTCAAATAAACAAATCTTTAAAAAAAAAAAGAAACTTCTAATACTATAACAATCACTGTGAAAAATAAACAATGAATGCCTTCCCACTATATCAGTTACCTTATAACAATATAGCCCTGAGCCTCATTCCATGTTTTGGTTTGAGTGCCCAGCTTGCGAACTGTCTTTTTGGTGTGTCCACAATAATATTTTATTAATTACTACTTTGGTCATTCATTGGTTTTACTTCAGCTATTTCTGAACTTTTAACATCTTACTTTCAAATGCACTTCTTAAATGAACAATCTTGTCTAACTGAAATGTTCCCTACAATGGCCATTGTGATTCTAAGCTGTCTTAGTAAGATTTTTGCCTTTTGTATGTATCTGTAGCTTCTGGGACCACATTTCTCAGACATAAAATAAGTAGATGTGCCAGAAGGTAGTTTGCTTAATTCTTTGAAACTTGAGGATCCCATTTCTTTAGTGAAGTTTTGGATCTCTTGGGGCCAAATAAATCCCTAAGAGGGATGTCCAGCTGGGTTGAGGATTTTGTGATATTTCTCAGTGTACCTTCTTACATGAAAAATTTTTTGAGGTTGGTATGTGACCTGATGTCATTCTAACATGTTCCATGACCAACTTCTCCTAGCACAGGAGTCTTAGAGTTAGGTGGCAAGCACTCTAACAGCTTTAAATGCTCAACCTGTGCCCACCAGTTTTGCAGTTTTAGCTTCTGAGATTCCCATTAGCAATAGCTCTATCATTCCTTTCATAAGATTGCTTTATAATGGAGGAAACACTGATGGCTTATAAAAGTCTGACTTGTGCCTGATTGATTACATTTTGATGTCCCTTTAGTCAAAAAAGTATGAATTTCTGCTCTTGATTTATTTCCCCCAAGTTCCCCAGTAGTTTACACTGTGGGCTTTCCTTGAGGCTTTGTGAGTCCCCTAATAGCTGCCATCTTGCTTTCTTTAGATTGAGGGATACTACTCATTATTCTTCCTTGAAGTAATCCTCCCTAATTCAACCAGACTTATGGTTTCTGGCTGCCTGTGCACAGTTCCTGAGACCTGTGAGTTTCACTGTGAAAATCTGGAGTCGCTCACACTCCAATTTCCACCCTGTGAAATTCTAGAGTTTTCCACATCCCAATTTTACAGTTGGAAGTATTAGAACAAAGTTGAAGAGCTCACAATGCAAAATATTCAGAGCTTGATCCAAGAGCAGCTTTCCAAAGATGTTAGAGAGTGGCTAAAGAGGAAGTGAACCAAAAGGGCTCTCTAGGTACCTTCACCTACATCTCAGGGCCATCCCCAGAATCTTCAGCAGCTGTGTTGGGATCCCATCTTGTCACCAAAACTGTCAAATGACAAAACTAAAACAACTTAGTAACAAATTTGATGTCCTTTATTCAAGGAAAACCAATACACGGACTGGGGGAATACGATGCCTAACAAGCAGTGGAAGTCTTCCCAAGGGCATTTGGGCAGCAGTGCCACATCCAGGCCCTGAAAGGTGTTTACCCTGATCTGAACCAGCCTGATCCCTCAAGGCATGTGAAGCTTCTGACTTGACCATCATAACTCCTAGGATTGAGGAACAAACCACCCCCTCAGCTTTATGGGCTTCCTGGCCTTCTGACTATGTTCATTCATCATTCAAATAAGCAGTTCCTGTCAGGTGCTACATTCGGTGCTCTCCCTATTCCTGCCCTCGGGGAGCTCATAGCATAGTCACCAATGGTGGTGGAGCTAGTGGGGGGTAGGGGGTGACACAAACCATACACAGGTAATGACAGTACAGTATGATCAATGGTACAATAGGATAAAGATAAGTGTGAGATGCTCTGGGAACATATAGGAATGACACCAAACCCAGTTTGTGAAAGAAGTCTCAATGAAGTAGCCTAAAGGATGAAACAGGATGATGGAGAGACAGAAGGTACAAAGGCAAACATGTGTAAGGGAGAGCATGGCATGTTCAGAGTGGGTGACTATTGAGGTTAGAATCAAACAGGTATGAATGGTGACCAATGAGGCAGGCAAGGCACAAGCAGAGGCCAGATCAGATGAACCTTCTAAGTCTTAAGGAGTTTTGGCTTTATTCTAAAGGCATTGGCAAGTCACTGAGTATTCAGACATGTTCAGAAGATCATCTGAGGCCTGTGAGGCAGATGGATTAGGAGGCGAGAAGGGAGACTGGAAGAAGGGAGAGCAGTCAGACTATTTGAGCACCCAAGAAAGACAAGACACTCACCTGGCATCACAGAAGCAGTAGTCAGAATGAAGAAAAACTGATCTAAAAGATATTAAAGAGGTAGGAGCAACTGGTGATCAGCACAATGTGGCTGAAGGAGAAATAGGAAAGACTGAAGATGATGCCACATCTGGACTTGGAAAATGAGATGAAAAATACACTGTTCCCTGAGAGGGAGATAAGAAGAGAACAAACATCCAGGGAGAGCTGTGTATTAGTGCCCATGAGGCAATGGCAGAGAGATGGACTAGAGTGACAGAGACACATCAGGGCTGCAAAGATATATTTGGGAATGAACACGAAGGTGGCTAAAACTAAAAGTGGTGTGACACCATTCAGTATGTGCAGCAAGAGAAAAGGGAATGCTGAGAGACACCAATATTTATGGGATTGATGATATGTTGCTAAATGAAAAATCAAGCTGCAGGTTCACCTGGATGGTGCAATCAGTTGAGTGGCTGGCTCTTGGTATCAACTTGGGTCATGATCTCAGGGTCCTGGGATCCAGCCTCACATGGGGCTCTTCACTCAGTGGGGAGTCTGCTTAAGGATTCTCTCTCTCTCTCTCCCTCTGTGCACCCCCCATGCCCCTGCTCACACATGCTCTCTCTCTCACTCAAATAAATGACTAAACCTTAAAAAAAAAATATCAAGCTGCAAAATGATATATGCAGTAAGGGCTCATGTGGAGAGGTAGAGGGGAAGATCACGTGTGTGTGTGTGTGTGTGTGTGTGTATGTGTGATTGTGAACTTGTGGGTTTTTTGTGGGACATGTTAATTTATAAACTATTCTATTGCTTAAATTGCTTAATGGGTGTATACAGCTTTTATAATCTAAAATAAAAATACTTGATTTTAAAAACATTTAAGAGACAGACAAATGAATAGGAGACTGCAAAGTCCAAGAAGGAGAGATGGAACGAAAATGCAGAGAAAAGGAAGCTTAGTGCCTGACCCTACTTACGTCTTATTTTAATGGAGTGCTAAAGGATTTTAACTCAATGTGGAAAATCAAGGTAAAGCAATTAAAGAAATATTTAATGTTGATAAATGTGCACTCAACCACATGACTTCTGTCTGAAGATGTTTTATTTTTTACATATTTTAAGACTTATTTTATTTTTATTTTAGAGAGGGTGTACGTGCAAGTGGGGGGAGGGGCAAGGGGGAAAGAGAGAGAGAGAATCCTGGAGCAGATGCCCCACTGAGTGTGCGAGCCCAAAACGCGGGGCTCATGCAGGGCTCAATCCCAGGACCCTGAGATCATGACCTGAGCCAAAACCAAGAATCCAATGCTTAACCAACTGAGCCACCCAGGTGCCCCAAAGAAGTTTTAAATAATGATCTTTAAAATACTGGCCACTGTTTCTTATAGTCTACTTACATTAAATTTTAATAAAGATACAGTTTCACCAGCAAAGAATTAATAATTGTGACCAAAAGGGTCAACTAGAGCAGTGAGTCAGCACGTGCAGATATGGCAACATGAGATGAAGCCTTCCTACTGGGAGGGGTCATAGTCACAATGCATGGGCAACAAGGAAAAGCTGATGGCATCTTCATCGAGTTTCTATTCCCTTCTCAGCCACATGACCTCTCTAGCCTATTACAGAAGCTAGTAACTTATTTCAAAAGATTTTATTCTTTCTTTATTTAAAAGATTACTATAATCCGAAGAATCAGAAGTGCCAATTTCTATGATTTTAGTAAATTAAATATTTATGTATGTTTTAGGTCGTCTACCTACGAGTTGAGATGCAAACTCCTTTAAATACCTCTAATTACTATAGAATATTACCATCCTAAGCAAAACCACCTTTTATTCTCCTTTACACTGAAAAAGTAAACAGTCTGCTGATATGGAATCTCTACCATGTTATTTTCTGAAATTAGTAAACTATGTCTGTTATTCTATGCTTTTAAATATTCCTCAGTGTTTCATTTCACAAGCTCCTTGTTTATTTTATTTAGTTTATTAGCAAGAATCAAATTATTCTCTACTTCCAAAGCAGTCAGGAGAAAAATCCAAAATTACCATCGCAAAAATTACCCCAGTCCCTCAAGCTTCTCCACTAATGTCAGGCACAAGGAGAACTAGGAATCCTCAAACTCAGAAAGTTCCACACTCAGTGAGCAGGTGGGCAAAGGTGGGGGGCTTCTGATTATAGTTATTCATAAAATCTGTGGCTCCATTGTGGCTACATATTCAAGTATTTACTTAATACTTTATACACTGCTACGGATAGATCTGGCTGTGGGACTACAGTGGCAAGCAAAGCAGATCAACACTCCAGAAAACAGCATAAAAAAGGAAGAGAGAGAGAGAAAGGGAGAGAAAGAGGGAGGAAAGGAAGGAGGGAGGGAAGAAGGAAGGAGACAATAATTTCTAGGTTTTCGCTAAGTCAATGCAGATTTGTCTATTTCCTACCTTCTATAATAATAATGGATAATCAAATCAATAAGCCTGAGAACACCACAAGATATGAAATATCTTGTTAAGAGATCTTCTGTACCTAGACCTTTCCTCAATTCATACTCTTTATCATCTCAAAGATAATAAATTCATACATACACCTTTCCTCAATTCATACATCTTTAACATCTCAAAGATGTTTCTTCATTCCAGGGATGCCTTATTTATATCCCATCTTATTTCTATCCTGTCTTAGTCAATTCAGGGTGCTATCACACAAATACCATAGACTGGGTAGCTTAAACAACAGAAATTTATTCCTCATTGTTCTGGAGGCTGTAAGTCCAAGATCAAGGAGCCAGCCAATTTGGTTCTTGCTGAGAGCTTTCTTCCTGGTTTGCAGATAGATGCCTTCTTGCTGTATCCTCACATGCCAGAGAGAGAAGAAACCTCTTCTCTCTTTTATTGTCTCTTAGAAGGGCACAAATCCATCTCCCAAAGGTCCCATCTCCAAACGCCATCACATTGGGGATTGGGATTCCAATATATGGATTTTGGGGGTACATAAACATATAGTCCAAACCACATCCCATGGGTCCTCAGTGGTCCCTTTCAAATCCCATCTCCTCTGATGGCTTGAGGCCATATCAAACAGTCTTGCCTCTCGCCTTCTGGACTCTCCTCTCAATCCCCTTGATGTTTAATCCTGTACAGCCTTGCTTTGCGGTATATGCAGAATCTGTGTGTGTGGCTTATGTCTCCAAGTTAAGATGTAAGTACCCCAAGTGGGAATGTCTGTGTCTTGCTCTTCTTTCACTCTCTTGCAGGGCCTCAGCACTGTATAAAATATTTGTTGATTCATTCAGTCAGTCATAACACGTCCACTGAATACCAGGGCTTAATGCTGAGGAACAGTTGTTGGTGGATTTAGGAAACCTAACGATTGGGACTAATTTAAGGGAAATGCCAGTTGAATTCCTGGCCAATAGGAACCACAAAATATTTTTACTGAAACGCCAGTTTCTCATTGCTTGCATGCTCATTTCTCTAAGTGGAATGAGGCTAAGAGAGTTTGGCCCGAAGAAGGGCCTTGAACAGCTGTTTTACTGAATAAATAAGAGACTGCCAAATACTAACAGCAGCTTGCATTTGCAGTATGTAAACTTTTCAGACTGCTTTCCCATCCATTAGCATAACTTATCGAGTATGTTTCTTAAATGAGGGCATCTAAGTACTTGGAAAAAGGCAGAGTCTTAAGTGTTTCTTCTGTCTACATTATTACATCTAACAAGTTTTCATAGAAGATGGTCATATAAAATTTAACCCATACTTTTTCTTAAAAGTTCTGAATGAATGAAAGCTTTAGGACTTCCTATTGAACACTGAACTCTATCTAAGTGCTGAATAAAATATAGCATTAGACAAGGGTGTTACATGGCTTTCCACACTGGGCTCCAAACATGTTCCTGTGTTAACAAGGGACATGTGTCTTTCACTCTGTTGAGCCAGTCATTGAGGACTATTAAGAAAGTCTAATTGTTCTCACAAAATATGGACTAGCTGACACAAAGGAGCATCACGTCATTCCAACATTCTCCTTTGAAAGACTTGGTGGAAAGGACGCCTGGCTGGCTCAGCTGGAAGAGCATGTGACTCTTGATCTCAGGTTTGGGAGTTCAAGCCCCATGTTGGGTGTAGGGATTATTCAAAAATAAGATCTTTAAAGAAAAATAAGTGGTGGAATATCAGATCCCTGCCCCCCTCTTTAAAACATATGGTTTTGGTTTTGGTTTTTGGTTTTCCTTTTGAGGGACGTTACAGAAGGCAGTGGAAAGAGGAAGGGAAGTAATATTATCTCAGAAACCAGAAATGCCTAGATGGATTTTAATTTCACAGAAACCTATTTTAAAAAGCATTTTATAATTGGAATTAAAATAAACTGAAGTGAAAATGGAATACTATGTACTATACTATCTCAAATTAAAAATAAGTTTAACAGCAGCAAGAAGTAAATCCTGACAAGAAAATTATTCTAAGATATTTAAAGAGAAGAGACATATAAAAAATACTGGTATCTTAGGAATGCCTAATGTTCACTTGCATTATGGCTTTTCATCTGTTTTAACAGTACTGTAGTTAAAAGATGCCAAGTCTTTGGTATTAGCTCCCCTCAGTAAAGCCCCAGAGACGAGACTTTGGAGGGGGGTCCCACAAACATGCAAAATGTTACCTCCCTCTTCAAAGATTTCCATCCACAATGTTAGCACAAAGCAGGACCAATTCTTCAGAGACTGAGTCTTGACTTACCAAATGCTGCCCAATCTCTGTGTCTAATTTCCCAATCAACAGTGATTAGGACTGTTTATGTCTAAGTCTTTCATTAGGCTCTTCAACAACAAATAGAATACTTAAAGTTTTTGCTTCAAAGAGGGTCTCTATTTAGAAAGCATGCTTCCTTCTACACAGGAAGAGTAGATGACGCACGCACGTGGGCTAAACTTATTCTAAGCAAAGGTAACCCAAGAAAAGTTTGCATGCAGACCAGGGAAAAGTCTAAGAAGGATTCATTAGACCCAAGTACTAATTGTAACACCGCTCATGCTGAGAAAGCTTTTAATTTGAAAGAAGTTTTTTTTGTTGTTTTGATTTTTGTTTGTTTGTTTGTTTTAATTTTGGAAACCCAGCAATTATCTGGAATGAAGGAAGAGCTAACTCCCAGAACATCAGAACTCAAAAGCATTTGGAGCACAAGAGATATCTGGCATTTCAAAGCCAAAAGCCACAGCTCCAGGCTCTAAACTAGTTTCCACAGAGTTTAAGATAAAGGAGACCCTGAAGGGAGACAGGATTCCCCCAGGTGAATGACGATGAGAATAGATAAAGAAAGCACACAGAAGCAATTCTGTGAATCTGGTCACATTGGGGAAGTTAAAGCATCTCCCAGCTCTCCATGGCCAGCACAGTGCTTCCTGCCCTCGAGTCAAGTCCCAGGGACAGGAATGGCAGGCATTAGGGGCTGTGTCAGGGTGATGCAAGCCCACAAGTTACACACTGGAGCAAAAATGCCAGAGGGCCGCACTCTCACTGGATGCATTCTCCATAATGTCACCTGAATTGTGAGTCATTAACATGACATAGTTTCTTGGGACATCAAATTTAAGTGAAGATTTAGAGAAAAAAAATCCTTTTTCTGGGGTGCCCAGGTGGCTCAGTGGGTTGAGCATCTGACTCTTGGTCATGGTCTCAGGGTCATGAGATCAAGCCCCAGGTTGGGCTCTGCACTCGTGGGGAGTCTGCTTGAGATTCTCTCTCCCTCTCCCCTGCCCCTCCCTCCACTCGCACATGCACACTCTCTCTCCTCCCTCTCAAAAATAAATAAATAAATCTTAAAAAATCCTTTTTCTGTTAAAACAGATAATAAACTACAGTATAAAAAAATGGCATTTGCAAAACTTTTTAAGACGACATGAATATACCAGTCAAGACGTTTAGTTTTAAACAACAGAAACAAAGTTTAACTAATTTAAGCAAATAATGAATTTATCAGAAGGCTCACAGACTATCCCAAAGGGTTAGAGAACCAGCCATGAGGCTCTGAGGCCAAAACTGCTCAGAACTGGTCCCACGTGGAAACTTCTGCCGAAACTGAGCTGTCTGCATCTCTGATGTTGCTGACTCGAAGACTGTTACATTATTATTTTATTTTTTAAGGAAAAAAGTAAATAATGCTGCTTATCAAACTCTACCACAACATTTATTTGAAGGAGTACCCTGATTTCAGCAAAATTAATATTTGGGGAATATGCGACTTGTAGGATTAATCTACAGCGCGCAATCCTCACACCTCACACTAGCGACAGGCACCATCGCCAGGACCAGGTCTCCTCTTGCCTCGTCCACTCCCACCTCAGGTTCTGCCCATGTCCTAGCTGAAAGGGAGGCTGGAAAAGCAAGTACTGGCATTTCAGTTTGTATGGTGGGAAAAAAACAGATCCTGCTTTTTTCCCTCCTATGGGAAAATATTCAAGCACAAAAACAGAGTTCAGATGCTGGGCAGCCAAAAAAGAATGACAAATATCCCCAATAGGGAGATTTCAAAGAAACTCCCTCTTATGGTAAAAGTTCAGTGTCCTCTGCGGTTAGAATTCAGAAACTGAGAAAAATGTTTGAGAAGCACCAGAAGAGGAAAACTCCTTAGGATGGAAGCCAAGGCCCTTATGGTCCAGCCCTACGAACTGCTCCAGTCTAGTTTCCGACACCCCACCCTACACCCGCCCGGAGCCTAGGGATGACGAAGTTGGTGGCAGCTCCTCAAACCATTGCCATTCTCACTCGCGTCTCCACTCACGGTGTGTGCTCTCAAATTAGAAAACCTCCCCCCTGCAACTTTTCTGGACTTAAGTAACTCCCACTTCACGACTTGAACTAAAACTCACCTCTTTGTGTGAACTCTTTCAGACAGCCCCTCTTCGTGATCCCTTAGCACATTACACATCTCTCCGTTGTGAAAGGAAGAGGGCTCCCCTCAATACCTCAATGAAAAACGGCATTTACCGCTTGCTAGCAAGGGCGAGCTGCACATCAGCAGGCAGTCTCCTCGAGCAAAGCAGAGAGCACTGATCTCTCACAGGGCCGGGGACCCTCTGAGCTCAGGGGCTGGAGACTTCCAAAAGCTGGCATGTTTAGGCAGCCGCGGACCTCCAGCTGCAGAAGCAGAGCTAGAGTGAGGGTGTTGCTGCTTGGCTGGCCTGCAGAAGCTTGACACTGGAGTTAGGCTGCTCTGCGGTCTGGCTCAGCGACCACGTGTGTGGAGTGCGGGGGCTGCTGTCAGTGATGGGCTAGCTGATGCAAGTGTGAAAGAGGCTGCCACAGCCATGCAACACGTTCTGACGTTGACTGGTAACCACACAACAGCTGGTCTTCCCCTAGGAGGATGGGAAATTTTCATTCTCACAACTGGGACAATATTAATATATGTTAATGATATGATATGGTATGGGTATGATAGCCACACTAATAGCTAGCATTCTAAGTTTTACCGAGCTCTTACTATGTACCAGGCCTTATAGTAAGAATATTACAAGGACTATCACATTTCATTCTTAGAACAACACTATAGATGGGTGCTATTTTCCCTCATTTTCCAGATGGGGAACGTCGGAGACTCACTGAGATCAAGGTACAAAGCAAACGGCAGCTAAGGCCTGGCTCTTACCCTGCACACAGTAAGGGCTCTGCTGAGTGTTGCTGTCGCTGTCACCCCAATGACAGCACACTCACCTTGAGAACACACACCGGGTCTTCCCTCCTTGTGCCCACAGCTCCACTGATGGATTCAGGGCCTCGCATTCAGAGGCATCCTCAATGTCTGCTCTCACAAAGAGAGAGCGCCTGAATCATCTACTAGTTCAAAACCTGATCTGAAGGTCAGTAAGCTCTGTATCTTGCCATCCAGCCATGGCCAAAGTCAACAATGAAACCAACACCCCACACAAACTGTCAACGACACCCAGCGTCCATGATGGTGAGAAGGCAAGGCTTAAGAAAATGCATTCCACCCGGTTTTTGAGTTCTTTGTAGCCAATTCTCCATCCTTGATGCAACCTCCACACCTAAAAGTTGGTCATTGACTTGCCTCATCTCCCCCAAGGTGACAGTGTTCCAGAAGCCTAGACACCTAACAGAAGTACCAGCTGCAGAAAACCAACAGCTGATTATTTTGCCACTTGCTGCTCGCACACATCTACCCAAATAGGACTGCCCCAGTGACCACTCCTAGGAAAAGCTCTCCCATACCATCTGAAAAAAATTAAGTTATATGAAACACATAAAGCCACATCCAAACCACAGCACTCAGCCAACAAAGGCCCTGACATAACTGACAAAGATATATCATTAAAATATCTGTTTCCCTCCCATCATTCCTCAGCAAGTGCAGTAAGAAATCCTTCTACAATTTATTCTTTTACTTAAAATTATATATCCTTCTTATCCCAACAAATGAGAGGAATGTTTGATCCTTTTTTTCTCTTGAGCCCAGCCAGATCTTATCCTCCAAGGCCCTAGACACATTCACAGTCTGTGATAATCTATTTGGTATGTGTATTAAGGTACCACAAATCCACCCCCAATCAACAGAAAGCATAAATCAATTTTTAATACAACTGTAAGAAGTAATACTCAGGAAGTCAAGGCCAATTTGTGTGGCCTTGAGTAATTTAATGAACTTCTTTGTGAAAAGGAATGAGTACCAGCATCTCACAGGGTGGTTGTGACAATTAAGTGAATATTATAGATGGCACTCAAGACAAAGCTGTGCACATGGTCACTGCACTTAATATGGTGTCATATTCTTGGGGCACCTGGGTGGCTCAGTCGGTTAAGCATCTGCCTTCAGCTCAGGTCATGATCCCAGGGTCCTGGGATTGAGCCCCGTGTTGGGCTCTCTGCTCAGTGGGGGAGTCTGCTTCTCCCTCTCCCTCTGCCCCTGCTCGTGCTCTCTCTCTCTCACTCTCTCTTAAAAAATAAATAAAATCTTTTTTAAAAAGATGGTGTTGGGGCACTTGAGTGGCTCAGTTGGTTAAGCATCAGCCTTCAGCTCAGGTCATGGTCCCAGGGTCCTGGGATCAAGCCCCGCATCAATCTCCCTACTCAGTGGGGAGTCCACTTCTCACTCTCCCTCTGCCTGCCACTCCCCCTGCTTGTGCTCTCTCTCTCAACTCACTCTCTCTCTCTCAAATAAATAAATAAACTCTTTAAAAAAATATATGGTGTTGTATTTTTGGAAGCGATGAGAGTAGATCATATGCCTTCTCACCACACACACACATACACACACAAACACAGAGTTAACTGTGAGGTGATGGATGTGTCGATTATCTTGATCTTGGCACTCATTCTGTACTGTAAATGTAGATCAAATCATCACATTGTACACCTTAAATGTATACAATTATATTTGTCGATTGATTCCTCATTAAAGTTAAAAAAAGGAAAAAAAAAACACAAGGCTGTGCACCGTCGTTACCACGGAAGGATTACTACAGCTCTCCATCTATGACCCAGAAGGTCTGAACCGGGCTAGAGCAGTACTATTGACAAGGAGTGGACACCTGGGAGAACTATTCTGGGCTTGAGGATGGAAGCCTTCAACTCATCCACTAGCCGTACCTAAAGATGCGAATAAGACTGGCATGGTGCTGACCAACCGCAGGAATAGAGAACACTTCAGTGCGCAGCCAGACACTTTCGATTATCCAGCCATTCTCTGTAATGGACTGCTTGACCTCCTGCTTTGCTCTGCCTCTAGAAGAGGCTGTCTGACGCTTGGCCCATGTTAGGGTTCAGCTCTCCCAGGATCTAGGCTGGTTCTGTCCTCTGTCAAAGGAAAGGAGAGGCAGCCCAGGTAGCGCAGAAATAGATCTGTCTTGCTTTTATTCTGCCTTGTCCCAGTCCCCAAGCCCCTCACTCTGTGCCCCTGTAGTAGCGGTCATCTCAGTCATCCTGTATCCACACGTCTCTCTGCCCTGCCAGTCTTCTTAATGCCCCGTGTCCTCACAGACTCTTGCCAGGTCCTCCAGAGTATTGGGGAGCCACCCAATACACAGTCTAACTTTAGGAAGCCCCTTGTACTAGTTCCTACAGCTGTCAAAACAAATTATCATCACTAGGTAGCTTAAAATAATAGAAATTTATTCCCTCACAGTTGTAGAGGCCAGAAGTTCAAAACCAACTGTCAACAGGGCCACACTCTCTCTATGGCTCTAGGGAAGAATCTTTCCTTGCCTTTTCCAGGTCCAAGTGGCTCCTGGCAGTCATCGGCTTGTGGTGGCCTGACTCCAATCTATGCCTCCATTTTCACATGACTTTCTTCCCTGCATGTCCCTCTGTGTCTACTCCTTTTCTCACGAGGACACCAATCTTTGGCTTTAGGGCCCACCCAAAATCCACCATGATCTCATCCAAATTTTTACCTCATTTACATCTGCAAAGACCATATTTCCAAATAAGGTCACATTCTGAGGTTCCAAGTGAACATGAATTTTGAGAAGACACTATGCACCCCAGTACACAACTGAACTTAACTAGAGAAGAAATACAGGCCCCCTTAGGGACATACAGTCCAGCATCACTGATGAAACACCGTGTTACTGAGCCTAGTTTGGGAAATCAAGCAAAATTGATGAATGGCTTTGCCTAGGAAGGGATATTAGAGAAACTAACAGTTCGAGAAATAAACAAAAAGGCCAGGTCAGTGTGCATAAGGCAGGCCATCTCTGAAATAGAACACAGGTGCCCAAATCACTAAAGCTGAAAAGGTGACATTCAAGTCATCCATGTTGAAATAAGGATACAGAAGATAATGTGTATGTGTTAGAGACACACTTTTTAGTCTTATTTGCAATGGATAAACCTTCTTGTAGAGAATAAAACATTAAAAGCCTCCGAGATAAATCACATTTAGCAATTAGCTCACAAGTAAATAAGAGGAAGCCAAAACAAAGGAACTTAGCGACAAAATGTCTTCAGAGTTACAGCTCTGCAATCAGAAACTGTAATAAATTCTAGATGTGTTATTTTGGAAATTTTAACCAAATAATAAAAATTTCAATAACAGGAAAACAAAATAATGCTCAAATATGTTTGCAGCTACTGCACTTTCTGGTTTAAAACAATTTTTAAAAATAGCATCTGCAAAAATTTTCACTATTTTGTGAACTAGAATTTTATCTTCTTTGCCCAGAGATTAGATCCCTGTCTCTTTTCCAATGTGACCTCCCTGCTGGCCCCTCATCTGATGCCTACCTCAAGCCTGTCTTGGTCTCTGCATAGAGTTGATTACCTCTTGGGGAACTGTCTGGGCTCCTCACTTGCCAATAACCTAGGAGACCCCCAGGTCACATTGGCTACAACAAAGCTCACCAGATTCCTACTCTGTACATAGCCCAGGAAAGGCTCTAGCATCTAGATGCTGGTTCTTCCAGATGTTTTGTCATGTTAGGAACCATTCACTGAGTTCCCATCCTGCTTTTTAGCAGAAGGTGGAAGCCGAATAGTTAGAGATTTAATAGGGAGTTATATTTTCTTTTTTCTCTATTTCCATTAGACATTTCACATTAGGTAGAAAAGGTTACAGCTTTCAAAGTCTTTATTAGTAACCAGTAAAACAATAAACAATATTTTTAAAAGAACCCTAAATCATTCATATTTGCCTGTGTTTTATTTAAAGCTTAACTAACTCAGCCTTCTGTTCAATCCTTTCACCCTTCAGGGAGAGTGATATTCAGGTCTTCAGAAGACCAGGGTCTCGGGTTCCTAAATCAAGTGTCAGTTTCAGTTTGTGGCAATGCTGAAAGAGAAAAACTGACAGAGGGAAGAGGTGGGAGGGAATCACACCCTCCTTTGGATCCACTTGATTTTCCTCTGGTGGTTTTTAAGTTTATTAGGGTCACACTTTCAGTACAGTTAGTGTTTCCTAGGTTAAAACTCACAAGAAATTGGGGCACCTGGGTGGCTCAGTTGGTCGAGCGTCTGACTCTTGATTCTGGCTCAGGTCATGGTCTCAGTCATGAGGTAGAGAACCATGTCGGACTCCGCACTGGGCGTGAAGTCTGCTTGGGATTCTCTCTGTCCCTCTCCCTTTGTTCCTCCACACCCCAATTTTCTCTCTTTCTTTGCCCATACCCACTTAGGTACGCTCTCTCTCAAAAAAAAAACCAAACAAACAAACAAAAAAACCCCAAACACTAAAATGCAACCACACCCCCATCCCACTGAGGTCCTGATTAAAAGAGCTTTAAACTTCAACAGTATTCCTTTGGTTACTGAATGTAACTTACAGCGGAAAAGCCGAAAAATCTAACGTTGGGTTGTTCTTTCCTATTGGTCACGTCTCTGGCACATGGCAGCATTACCAGTCTAAGCAATCAGCAATCATAATGTTGTAGTTCAGAGTTAATGAACAAAAGAAGCAGAGCCGCACATCTTTGCTTCTGCAAAAAAAATCCCCTAATTGTTGCTACAACTGATTGAACAGTAAAAGTGGCAGAGGGCTCAGCTATAAAAAAAGACTCGTAACAAAACCAAGCTGGGCTTTGTTGGGTGGAAAGGCAAAGTTCCATCGTGACTCAAAGACCACCAGTGGCCTGGGTCTGGAGGCAGCCACATAGTAAAACAATGCTTAGAATAGTAAAGCCATCCCTGTGTATGACGCCAGCCTCAGTCCAGAGCAGCAGTGTTCAAGGTAGCCATCCCCTGCCTGGCCACTTATCTCCGGTAGGAATAATGCTCAAAACATGACCCTCGTCGTCTGTGTCTTCCATTAGTAATACTGTTTTTGATCATTTTAACACAGAAGCTGGCTCATCAAAGTCAGCCTTTCTGTTGACTTGAAAACAGCCACTGTTCATGACAAATAGGGTCCAGTGGGATAAATGGTCTGCAGACCTCAAGGGCAGATTTTCAAACTTTTTTGCCCTTCTATCCAATTTTTAAGTTTATCATCTCTAGAGAGTGGGCTGTTTTTTCCAGGGTGTTTCATGTTGTTTGGATGTTAAAGATATAAAATAATTACTTCAGTTTGGCTCCTAGACCTAGAGAAGCTGGCTTCCCTTCCTATGCCTGCTTTTCCTACTCTAGAAGGATTGAAGTTAAAAAAAATCCTGATGTGTCAGGCCACAGGCACAACTGGCTACTTTTACCTTTGGAGGAGAAGGGAAGTAAGGTCAGATGTTCCTGCCATTCATTCCTGATACAGTTGCGAAATTTAGTAAATAAAAACATGTCCAATTAAATTTGAATATCAAACAAACAAACAATAATTTTGCAGCATGAGGATGTCCCACTTTTTTTTGCTTGCAGAAAACTCCCATTCCTATTCAAAACAGTATCTACGTGGGACATACTTACGCTACAAAATTATTCCTTGTTTATCTGAAATTCAAATTTAGCTGGGCATCCCATATTTTATCTGGCAGCTACATCTCTTGCAAAATATGGAGCCTAAAATTGCAAGCTTGAGGTTGATATGTTATGTCTCAGTCTCAAAATGATATTTAACCATGTTTGATAAAGTTTGGATTGGCAATTCTTAGTTACCCGAAATGTCAGTTCATTATGTTTCTGCTATCCAGACTTCCCAGCTTTGCTTCCAAGCTCCAAAATAGGCTGTGTAAGTCCCTGCTAAGCTGTGTTCTTTGCCTAAAGAACACCCTGCTCTTGGATAAATACCACCAAGTACATGAAGATGTGAATTTGCATATCTGCGTGCATGCAGAAACTCAGCTCCCACATCTGACAATATCCAAATTGTCAAATCTACTTTCTATAGGAAATATTATTTTTGGATGAGATTTTAAAATGCCTCTTAATCATCACAGCACCACAGGTTTGGCCGGCACAACCCAAAGTCACTACAATCTTCTGGCAAAAGTAAAACCGCAATTATTCCTAAGTAAAATAATAAAATTAGTGAACTCTGAAGTTTCATTTGGCAATACAGGAAAAAAACAGTAACTAAACTTATGTTTTCCCTGACAATAATGATACAGGTACTTAACTGAAGGGGTGCTTGTAGAAAATTCCAATTTCTGCTCAAACAATAACAGTATGTATGTCCTTTGATGATACCTCATTAGCCTAATTAATGTTGTTCTTCTTCTTCTAGTCCTTGACATTAATAATAATACTTCAGCACTGTAAAGGGCTAGAAGAGAAAAAGACCAATTAACTTCTTGCTTGAGGTTATATGCTAGTTTGAGTAGAAGATGTGGAAGTCATTAGTGCTACTGGCCAGTAATTCATTAGGGTTCATTGGCAGGATTGCAGTTCCTAGTCCCTTGTATTATGCAACTATAGTTATGGGAGAAGCACATGACCAGCTCTGGCCAATTACTAAAAAGTGTAAATACTATATGCTGATTCCGGCCTGAAGCTTCTTATTATTGGTGCAGAAACCCTCCAAAGCTCTCTTTTCTCTCTGATTTTGAAACCAGCCATGTTCAAGACTGACACTGCTCAATTAGTCTGGGTCTTTAATTGATTGCCAAGATCAGACGCTTTCTACTGACCGATGAGGATATGTAACATGCAAGAAATGCACTTTTGTTTTAACTACCACGTATTTTTGTTTAAACTGCTAAGGTTTTGCATTATTTGTTTTTGCAGCATAGCACAGCCTGGCCTAACACAGGAGGAATGCAATTTTTGAGTTTTTAGTGCTATATAGCCAGCCAGATGAGTCTTTAAAGCATTCTATACACAATTTTTAGCCCCCTGAAACTTGCTGAACGTTTGTTATATCATCATCACTCTTAATTCTCAACAAACTCCTAAAGTAGGTACAAAATAACATTTCTTCTTTATAGATGGAAAACAGACAGTTAAAGAGGTGGTAAATAAATGTTTCAAGTCATAGAGAAAGCGGCTGAGAAGGAATTTGAACCCTAACCATGTGGACATATAACCATAATTTTCACTACCTCGCTATACTACCATTCAAGTAGTTAGCCCTGGAATTTATTAAAAGAAATTTCTACACGGTAGAGGGACAAGACTTGGAACCCCATAGAGAGGTAGCAGGTGCCAACAGGGACAAAGAAAGATGTACTCTTCTTTCCATGCATTGGTAGGTCTTGACTATGAGCTGAATTTATAAGGTTATATACTGTTAGAAAACATCTTTGGAACAACATCGTGAAAATTGAAAGTTTTTTAATTCAGAATTTATTTATCTATGCAAAAGATGCAGAGGAAGAGGCATAATTAGACAATTTTAAGAGCCATTCTGTGTGGAAGCCATCTGCATATCTGTTAAATATTCCAGGCAGCATATAAGTAGAGATCAGTTCTTGCCATTCTCTGTTGCTACACTCAGAAGAACCAATACCATCAACACCTTCTTTATTTTTTAAAAGAGAATTTTTCTGTAACTTCCATCATAGGTGGAATATCAATCAGATAATGGGGACCTCAGTACTACAATGCCAAACTTTCAAATTTCCCATTGCTTGTAAACTTGTCTCAGACCAGTTAGGTTATTTTGAACACAAACTCCATCTGGGTGACACTTCTTCATAACTTTTGAGATTTAATGCCCAGGCAAATAAGTCACATCTCTTAATTCTAAGATTCCTTCATGACAGTAGTTAAGCAGAATATATTTGTATATCTCAAAAAAAAAGTAAAAGATATTTTACAGATATTCCAGGTTTCCTCCTAAAAATGTCTTTCTTCATCAGCTTAGTTATTTAACAACAGATCAGTTATTAATTCAAAGAGCTGTATCAGAATCTGATACACCGTGAGAAACCAGGAACCCAAACATCAACTTAGATAGCCTCACTTTGAAAGACACTGAATTTCTCAGATTTCCCTCCTCTCTGAATCTCAACCATTTTACTATTGGAGTAATGAAACAAGTCCCTCAAAGGAACACCTTTCTTTCTGACCAGTAAACAATATTCCAAAAAATCCATAGCAGGATTTGAAGTAAAACCTCTACACTGCACCTGCAAAATCATACAAGAGAAATAATGCAACACGCATTCATGTGTCAAAACAATTATCTAAGGCCAATGGTTAGAAGCACAATGAATTCATCCTTTTGACACACTCCAAAAAAGCAAGCTCTCAAAGGCATATTCAGACCTTAAATGTCTTCCTATCACTGACAAGCGAGTGAAATTCTATTCAAAGTTCATTTTAGCTTGCTGGTGCTCTGAGTTTCAAACTCAATCGGCTGTACTGGTTTTCTTGCTTTGCAGTTTGCACTTGCTTAGTGGTTCAGTAACACATTAAGAAAAATGTACATAATAAAGTATATCTATAATTAGAAACAGACTCTTAGTTCTTTTGGTGGGGGTGGGAGGATGACCCAGAATTAACTATTGTCTTCTAATTTAGTGTCCAACACAGAAAGAATTAGACTTAGACTCTCCAAAAATAGAAGTATAGTAAATACTTCATAGCTAGGTTATTTTGCCTGAAAAGTGTTTAGGGGGTTTTCATTTCCGCAGAAAAATTAAAATGCAAATTTCGCAATCAGACCTGGATTCCTTTCCAGACTCTTAACACATCTACTGGAGCCAAATGGAGGAAACCTAATGCTGATGTACACCAGACGGAACAGCTGGTCTCCCCAAGGAAGTGGATCAGCAGCATGAGCGCAGTACAAAGCTCATTGCAGAAAAGCTCTCTATACACCTCCTAGTTTTTCTCTTCTGCTAAAATAGCCAGCAGAGGGGAGGACAGAAGGTTGGTGCACCGCCTGATGCCAGCTGGTAGGGAGTGAAGATGGTAAGACTTAATCCACCAACGCTAAATCTAAATGCCCTCCGTATAGTGATGAGGTCCAATACAGAAAGTTGGTTCTGTTAGTCAAGTCCAATCATCCCCAAATCAGATGGTGAGGGATTAATACTATAGTAATATAGGATTCTTTTTAATTTTTCACAAAATATTACAATATACATAATCTATTGCCTTTTTAAAAACTGGATATGTTACTTTTAATCAGTAGAGGAATGTAAATAAATATGGATTTTTTTGTGAAATAGTGGGTTTATACATTTTTATTAAGCAATCAGGGAAGTGTGAATACAAGAAATTAATGTGAAACAAATAGTTCTAGAAAAAGGTAGGTATTATACCAAGAACAGGAAAGCCTCATCAAGACTGGTGGTCGCACATAATAAACAGAAAGTATGTGCGGACGGAGTCTCACAGTAAATCAACCCCAAAGTCTTCCAAGATGACAAATTACCCAGATAGTCTGAAGGGGAGAGATGGAACCTCCCAAGGTCACTGTTAGTCATAATGAGAGATAATAAGGCACACCTACAATTTTACTGAGATATAAATGATATATAACATTACATTAGCTTCAAGTATATAACATAATAATCAATATATGTATATATTGTGAAATGATCACCACAACGTTGAGTTAACATCCATCACCATACATAGTTATAATTTTTTTCTTGTGATGAAAACTTTTAAGATCTACTCTCTTAGCAATATTCATATTACTATATATATATACTATGGATATACTATATCCCTAGGACTTATTTATTTTCTATCTGTAAGTCTATATCTTTTTTTTTTTAAAAGATTTTTTATTTATTTATTAGACAGAGATAGAGACAGCCAGCGAGAGAGGGAACACAAGCAGGGGGAGTGGGAGAGGAAGAAGCAGGCTCCTAGCGGAGGAGCCTGATGTGGGGCTCGATCCCATAACGCCGGGATCACGCCCTGAGCTGAAGGCAGACGCTTAACCGCTGTGCCACCCAGGCGCCCCTGTAAGTCTATATCTTTTGACCACCTTTACCCATTTCATCTACCCCCCATATGTTGTGTAATAGATCACAAAATATTGCAACAAATATAATCTATTGCATTCAACAAATTCTTCTCCCTAGAAAGAGTAATAAACTACTTCGATAAAGAATTTCTGCTTTAACACAAACTCACCAAGTCCTATTTTATCTTCAAGTCAATCATATCAAAGCATCAACAAAACCTGACCTTTCTGGAGACAAGTCATTGAATGTTTCCTTTCCAAGCCATTCGTTTTTTATAGTCCACCATCTAAGGAACACAGGGATAAACAAGCAGCAAAGAAAATTGCAATTGATCTTGGTTCAAAAAAATAGTCTCCTTATTTCTAATATCTTAACTTCTTTGAGGACATTCTTGCATTGTTTTCCCCATTCCTGGACGTTTATTGGGTCGGCAAATATACTTAAAGCCTTCTTCCTTTAAATCACTCATATAGAGTGGGTGAAAATTAATTAATCGTTTATACATGCACACAAAACCTCAGCTATTGCTACCTCACCCAGGGCTCCTCAGAGACATGGCGAGACCAGGAGGAACGTCGCTCAGAGTGAGATTTGAATCTGATCCTCCAAAAGTAAAACTTCTGAATCTGACTTTGGGATTGATCAGAAAGGTATGAAAGATCAAAACTTTCAACAGCTACCATCTGGTCCCTTCTCTCTTACCCATATCTCCAGTCCCAACCTGGTTGGGAGCAGATTAAAGATCCACCCTGGGGTGCTGAATACAAACTTTGTGACAAGAGAACTCAGAATGGCAATAGCTAAACGTTCACAACGGTTCCATTCAGCTTTGAAGTGGGTTATTTTTAAGTCATAAAGGTTGTGCTCACAGGGTCTTCACAGGTGCTTTTAGGGAATGATGTTCCAAGCAAACCAGTCAGAAGTGTGTCTTGACGGTGGCAACAGGTGTTAGGCAGAATTTGAAGCATAAGTTTCAGTGCCCCCAAATAAGTTCAGCTTTACAGACAAAACCACTGTCTCTACCACAGTGCATGGTAAATCTGCTTAAGGTTACATTTACCCTGTAATTGAAACTCTTATGAAATAGCACTATCAACATCTATATTTGTTCAAGGCCTTGTGGCATTTTGCCTGATGATATTAGCCAACAACACTATAGTATTATCAGGGGTAATTATAGTTGTTTAAAACTCTGACTTGTTCACAGATTTACTTCTTCCGTTTGAATCTAGCATCATCCAGGCTAGTGTCTTTCAATCAGAGGTGTACATCAGACTTTCCTACGGAGTGTAATAAAAATGCAGATGTCTAGGACTGACACCAGACTTAATGAATATTTTACTTTACATTCTTGGCACGTTCTTGCAGGATTATTATATTTCTAGGTTTTTCCCTTGTAAAAATTACATTCATCTATTTTTGTAAAATCAGAAGTAAACTCCTGTCTGACTTCTTTAAAAATAGACTTAGTTGTTATCCTTTGAAACGTTCTGTCTAATTTGGGGACAATGATTTTATTATCTTGTTTGGCATGTCACATCTACTCATTATTCTCATTATGAGCTCTCATCAGACTTCTCACATCTGAAAATGATTCATAAATTAATCACAACCAGTTTCAGTTTCTGTCGTCTATACATGCTTGTTTTCCTTAGGTGCCTAAAGGGTCTGCTACCAGCTCCAAGCCAGAGTTTTCAACAAAGAATACTTTCAACAGTCCCAGATGCTTCAAACAGTTGACATTTTCAAGAACAGACTCTTGGGTACAGGAATCTGGTGACACCAATGGGCTGAGTCAAGATTTATAGAACTTTCGTCAAGAAGCTGACAGTTTTATGCTCCTGCTAACCCAAGATCAACAGGAACAAAAATTAATTGCATAAGACTGAATGGACTGATAAGGGAAATTTTACTGAAGTTATTTGTTTAGAATATTGTTATTTTAATGTTCTATTTACTGGATCTATAAGAAAGTCCTTTCTCTACTTCACCTCACAATTTAGTAGATTCTTGCATTAACTATATTTTACTATTTTCTGTATTCTTGATGCTCTGGCCTCTGGAGCCCCACTTACTGGGAAGTAAATTCTCCCAGGGCTAGCCAATTCTTACAACATAAAAGACTAGCCCAGGAGAGAAGCTTTCACATGCAAACTAACCAATCTGGAGTCCATACTTGGAGCCAACTCTTCTGTCTGGCTCAGACACTACAGAAGGCAATATTCTTCTGCCCTAATCATCTGAACCAGGTACCAGAGAGCCCCTATACCTCAGAGTCTACTGAAATGAAATAAAGATTTTATTTATTTATTTGACAGAGAGAGAGACAGCGAGAGAGGGAACACAAGCAGGGGGAGTGGGAGAGAGAAGCAGGCTTCCCCTGAGCCGGGAGCCTGATGCAGGGGCTGGATCCCAGAATGCTGGGATCATGACCCGAGCCAAAGGCAGATGCCTAATGACTGCGCCACCCAGGCACCCCTACTGAAACGAATTAAACTAGTCAATCCTAAAACTGCTTTACCCTGCCTCGCCTTGCCTTTCCCACAGAAACCACACAAAGGCTTCTGCCTTGCTTTCCACCTGTCCCTTCTTCTTCCTGATGAACCTGGTGTTTTCTTTCTGTGGCCCTGCACAGCATGGCATGCTCCCTTTCCTCTGAGAACTAGAAGTAGGAATCTTTTCAAATGGCAGTCATCTTCTCATCTATTGGCCTCACCATATGTGAATAATAATAAAACCATATTTTAAAACTGTTCCATTTATGTAAACTTAAATGAAACATTTAGAAGTGATATCTGAGTCTCACTGTTCCCAGAGTTCAGAAACTCACCCTGCATCCTTACTTTTCATTGCAATGGGGTTATTTCATATATTCAATAATAATCTGTCTTCCTTTTTACCAGAATAAAATTGAAAAATCTGTTATGCAACCAATATCTTGCCTGTAATGCCATCTTGAGAAGGAGTTTCATTGAATCATGTAGAACAGACCACTTTTAAGTAAGAAATATGGCTTTACTTATGCAGCCAGTGCCTACAGAGGCCTCCTAGGATAATTGGCCTGCTGCCCGGCTTACAGGGTCCAGCCTTACAGGTGGTAAAGATGGTCACTTCCTGGCAAACTAGAAACCTAATGTTATTTTGGGGACCTCAAGAGGAGAGGAATATATCCAAATACATAGGTACTGCAGTTGAAATTTAATGGAGGGAGTTTCTTGAACTTAGCTCCTTGCCTTGGGATTGCAAATAATAGAGGCATTAAAAGTCCAATCTGAGATTCCTCATGAAAACGCCCAGAGAAAAGCTAATATTGTGTGATTATTCAATAGTGAATGGCTTTAGATTTTGCAAAACATGCTTAAGAAGGCCTATATGGTAAATTAACACTCTGGCTATGCTTATGTACATACTCAGGCCAAACCCAATGAGACTAGCCTTATTTTGTAATTAAAAATATTCTTTCTTTGAGATTCTTATGCTCACTAGAGGGAGGAGAAGAATGTAAAGAAAAACTATAAATGACTTTGAAATTTAGTGGATGTCCTGGCTAACTCATCCATCCGTATAATCTTTGCTTTTGTCTTTCTATGACTAGGCTATTTTACAAGGCTATAGACATAAGAAGTGAACTTGTAGATATTGATGCAATACAAATAATTCCTCATGTCCAAGGGAAAGTAATTGATTATCACCCAATGGATATTATAAGTTTTTCCAATTTTGTGTCAATTTGTATAAATTTACTTCTGTATTCTTCTTCACACTACAAATATGTGCTACTTTGCATTCTCTTTTGTACTGGTTGTAATAACTTACTGATTCCTTCATTAATTAATAATTGAAATAAAATCTTTGATACATCTTTATTTCAAACTGTGGGAGAGTTATGATTATATTCTTTTAAATGTAACTTTTCACAGCTGAGTAAGATCACACTCAACATTCCACACACACAAAAAGATGATACAATCATCTATATACTTCTCTTAACCAGTTTTGAATTACTCAGCATATAATACTGACTACCAAATGCTACAGATTTAAAGACAGACAAGAAGGACTGAATCACCAACCTTAAGAAACTGTCATCCTATGGAGCTAACATTTACCCAAACTTTGTCTAGCTTCAGTGATCGAAGCTTTAAGGCAGAAAAAAAAATACACTTACAAAATTCTCCCTTAAGTAATCTTTTCTAAATAAGTAATTACTGGTTAGCAGCACGATATATCAACAAAGGAAAAAAATTCCAAAGTGAAATCATGGGTTTTATATAAAAATTAAGGTGTGAGTAGTATAAGGGATTAGGTAAATCACTAGACTTATAGTTGTAAGATCTGTGGACATCTTCTTAGAAACACTGTGCTTTTATGGAAAAGACCTTCCACTCAAGTTCTTCCAAATCTGTTTAAAGAGGTTATGTAATCCCTCTAATCCTTAGTTTTTCCATTTTCAAAAAAAGGTAATGAAATCCATTCCAGGGGATTGTGATAAAACATGGTACATGCCCGGAACACAGTAAATACTTGAATACATGTTAGCTGATTTTATTAATAATATTAGTTACAGAGTATTTATAGATTCAGTTCTTGCTCAATACTCAACCAATGTTAATTCTCTCTCCCCAAGGAAAATAGGAAGAATGAAAAGTGTTTCATATTTCTCCCAAATATGGAAGATCTAAAATATTATTACCAAAGTTCTCTTAGTCACTGGAGGGGGGATCTCATTGTGTGGATAGAGATGTTAGGAATGAACTGGAAATTTTACCTGCAGTCCAGGATTCAACGCTGTCTTATAAGCAAAGATAATACAAGTATATCTCTCTCTAGAAATCTTCCTGTGTGTGTGAGCAATGGATTGGAATTACACGCCCCATTAGCACCTTATTACAAGTGACAACTGTATAATTTCTGATAGCCAGGCTATTGGATGACAAGAAAGAAGGCACTCTAGGAGACACGGCTGGTCACCCAATGCCCAAAGTGTCACAGGGACCCTTAGCAGGAGATTCAAGATCAGAGCCTCCCTGAGACCTGTCAGAGACCTGTCAGACTCTGGGGGCAGCCCTTTGGGTACCTGTACCCCCTCCCAACCAACACCACACTCTTTTTTCTTTTTTTTAAAGATTATTTATTTATTTTGACAGAGATGGACAGCCAGCAAGAGAGGGAACACAAGCAGGTGGAGTGGGAGAGGAAGAAGCAGGCTCCCAGCGGAGGAGCCCGATGTGGGACTCGATCCCAGAACGCCGGGATCACGCCCTGAGCCGAAGGCAGACGCCTAACGACTGCACTACCCAGGCGCCCCCAACACCACACTCCTAATCAGATTAAGTGCTGGGTGCATTCAGTAATAGGCAGGGTCTCAAGTTTATCATAACTCAAATAGTATTTCCCATTCACTTCTGAGACTCAACTCAGTTTAAAATAATTATAACACAGCTTAATGAATGCAGAGGACACTTTCTTTTTATTGCAAAATTAACTGACTAAATAAGAGGCCCTAATGCCAAGGAAGAAATGAGATAAAAATCACAAGACAAATAAGAAAATGACAAGGTCAAATAAAGTGTTCAGCCAAAGTTGTTCTAACAGGAAGATTACCTGTTGCCCATTTGCTATATAGGACTCGACTTAAAGTTATACAATTAATCTGTTACACGCAGAACCTCCCACATTATTGTTAAGGTTTAAATGTTAACAAAAAAGCAAAGTTAATATTAACGAAGCACCCATGTCCCCAAAACTGTATTAGGTGCGTTACAAGTATAATCTCATTAACCTCCTAGTAAGATAAAAGTGGATTATATTCATTTAATTTTTTAAAGCATCATAAATTATTTAAGGAGTTTTCTAAGATTTAAAAACATCACATTCTTTGCTACACCCCTCTACAACTAGAGAAAGTTTTTTAAAAATTTTGAAAATGTAAATGTACTACCCAAATCAAGTTGAAAAAAAAAAATGCTTCATTCATTCATTTAAATACTTACTGACTTCAAAGAACCTGATACCACACACACACACAGACACACACACACGCACACACAAGCACACGCGCGCTTGAATATTTACCCAGGGCTACTAAACGGCGGGCTAAAGTTAGTGGCTCCAGGTAAACTTGGGATTTCTGATTTGCTGAGAAGTAATCTCCAAGTTTGGGGCAAGAGCTACAAGACCTGGGTAAGTGAAGATGGCTGGAGACCCTCCTCCACTCTCCCCTGCAAGAATGCCGCAGCTCCTCTGAACCCATGTCAAAGCCCAGGGTTTAAGGCATCAGTTTGAAAGGGCGCTAAATTACCAGCCTGCCAAGGACCCTGCGCTGGGCGTGCCACCCGTGCGTCCCAGGCAGGCGGTCTGCGCACTGACGCGTCAAGCTCACTCATCACCTCCTGCAAAATAACACGCTTGCACTGCCTGCCAGAGCGGTGCCCTCGCGGGAGAAGCACCCACGGGGGAAAGGCGTGAGGAGGTAGAGCCCGCTACCTGACTTTCTCCGTGGCTCCTGGCGCTCTCGGCCTTGAGCAGGGTCTTGGGCTTCCGGGACTTGAAGTTGCCCATGCTGGGTCGCAGCACGCCGTCCCCCAGCACCGTCTGCTCTACATGCTGCTGTGCCTCGCGCGACGGCGGCGCCGGCTCCTCTAGGAGAGCCCCGGCGTCGGGGTAGTTTTCTTTATTGTCTTCATCTCTAAAACAGGAAAGACCCAATTTAGAAAGCACCCAAAAAAGTAATAAACTGCTGCGGCAAAGCGGGGCTGGCACACTCATTGCTGCTCTATTTATATGGTATCTGGCAAAATGTTTAGGGTGGACTTAGTTCCACAGGAACCAGACCTAAGGATGTGAATTTCACTCTTTAGCTCACGCTCCCTTCTAATCTTTACTAGCGGATGCATACCTTTTTTTTGTAGTTGTAACTTTATGCATACTACCACATTTGGTGTTAATTTTTCACTTTAAGATGCTTTCATGTATATATTTTTTCTCTGACAAAAATGTGAGATTCAGGTTAGAGATGGTCAGCCTGGTTTTATAGATTAAGACTCTAGCACTCAGGGGCACTTGGGTCGCTCTGGTCATGATCTCAGGGTCTGAGATCAAGTTCCAGGACAGCTTTGAGCTGGGTGTGGAGCCTGCTTAGGATTTTCTCTCTCCCCCACCCCTCTCTTCAAAAAAGAAAAAAACAAAGAAACAAACAACAACAACAAAAAACCCCTCTAAACCTCAGAGATTAAGTGAAGTGCCTGAGAAGGGCTAATTCACCCAGAGACCTCCTGTGGTAGATGGGTCTTCAGTCTCTCCTGCAGATATGTGTACTTGATTCAAGGCATGATACTTCCTCCTCGCTGGCATGTTTCAAATCATCTCCCTACAATTTTCAAAGGCCTCTAGAGGTTTAACAGGGTCTATTTGGATAGGAAAAATGCTCCTTCGATAAAATACAAAACAAGGGCCATATTTTACCCAACTTCAGTGCACACTCAAAGATCCTGTTGTCCAGGGTCCATCAGTGTGGAATTGCTGGAGGTGACAAAATGAGCTGTGTCACCTTCACACACTCAGTGCCAGAATGGCACTTTTCATTTTCACAACAAAGCAAATTCATACAATATAACCCTACTGTTTCAATGTCCTCAAAAATAGTGACAAAGCACTTTTATTTGAAGTCATTAGTCCCTCTTAAATCTAGATGCATTTTATTTTCTTATTTTGCTAAGAATCCAGGGATATAACCAAATGGGGGGTTCTCTTTATACAACAAATATTGTCGTCCTTAATCCCCTGGCAATCATTTGGTACTAGATCATGTGATTCTCTAGGGGTGACCACTTCCCCTCAGCGGTGTTTTTCCCTCCTGCTCCCTAATCTGAGCACCCATTAAAGATTTTGGCAAGGTCAGATAGGAAGCAATTCCTTGTAGCTCAAGGACACACAAAGCCAAGAGACAGGACCAGCAAAGAAAGGATTTCTATGCCCACTGTTCAAGATGCCTTTCACAAATAAAACAGATTAAATTCACTAAACTGATATCAGGAGGATGAACTCCAGTTGGCCTCTGGGAAAAGATCAAAGCAAACATCAGGATAGGAATTCTGGAGCATGACCAGGGTGCAGTTGGGCAAAATTTGGATATAAGACAATCTGAAACAGTTCATTTTAAGCCTCAGGACAAACTTCTTAATGCCTGGTAAAAGAGAAACCAACAGTTGAAATAATTCATCTATATTAATAACTGAAAAAAGTATTAAACAGAAAGTCCGTGCCAGTGACACTGGTTAATATTTTCCCTTAAGATCAATTATAATTTATGATTTTATTCATATATTTATTTTTAGAGAGAGAAAAAGAGAGGTCAGGGGAAGAGCAGAGTGGGAGGGAGAGGAAGAGGGAAAGAATCCCACGCAGACTCTGCGCTGAGCCTGAAGCCTGACAAGGGGCTTGATCTCACCACCCTGAGATCACAACCCTGAGATCACAACCTGAGTCAGACACTCAACCAAGCCACCCAGGCGCCCCAAGATCAATTACAGTTTTAAAAATTCTAAGTCACTAATGGATTTGGAAACCAATATCAAACCATAAGTTGGAACTGTACTAGTTCGTGTGAAATGCATTTCTCTCACTGGAAACAATGTTCATCCGCACTCTTTATGCTCCTGGGTGAGAAACAATAGGGAGAACAACTGCCTTTACAGTAAACCTAAGTGTTCCTCATTCAAGGAGGATTCTAGAACACTAAGATAAGAAAGAAAAAGTCATTTTTTAAATCTAAAATGACTCTTATGATAGTGTCATTCCTACAGCAATACCTGGACTTCATTTTTTATATACTTTCAAGGTGCTCAAATATTATAAATTATCTCATTCACCTCCTTGAATTGAAAAACAAGGACGGTGGGTATGGGGGAGCAAAATCATCTTTCTCTAATTACACAAATACCTAAATACAAATAGTCATATTTGGAAATATATTTCTAACCTGTTACTGGTTTCCCCGAATCTCCAAAGCAGGAAAGTACAAGTTCTGTCATTTATGCCACTACTTAGTGGAATCAAAAATAACTGAGACGAGTCTGAAAGATCCTCCCATCTATTAGTTGTACGGCCTGGGCCACAGCACATCACCTGTCTGACCCTCATCCGTAAGGTCTATCTCTGTGTCTTGCAGAGATAATACAGTCCCTGTGCGACTCCTACCATAGAAAGCTGGCTCGAGGCCACAGCTCAATAAATGGGAGCTATTGTGAATTTCATGGAGATTTAGCCAAGTGGTTATTTGCAAAGAAAAGACTGAGGGTTCTTTTTAGTCTCCCCAATACCTCCAGGATAAATTCCAAACTCCTTAGTGAGGTACACAAACCCTTTGAAATCAGGTCTTTGTTTATCTCTGGAGCTTTAATTCTTATCACTCTTGGCCTCCTCACTCCCGAAGCTCTCAAGCTTCCTGCCATCCTGAACTGCCTGCTATTCCTACAACTCTATTTTCTCTACCCTCTGTTGGCTTTCCAGTAAGTTGCTCCCTCTTCTTGGTAACATCATCTTTTTCTTAGCTTCATTTCCCCCCCACCACCCACCCACCCACGCACACACACACACACACACACACACACACAGTCACATGCTACTGTAATTTTCTTCAGGAATCCATCCTGGAAACCTGTCTGGGCTATTTGGTCCTTCTAAATGAATCCTCTATCTACCTCTAGTAAAATAGCATTTAATGCACTGCAGCATTGTCATCTGTATTGACTGGGTTCTGGCATGCAAAATAGGCCTTCCGCAATTGTTTGTTATCCAAGAAATGGACTCGAGAGTCAAAGAGACCTCAGCCCAAATTCTGCATCATAGTAGATTGGATGACTTATAATCCTTCTGAGCCTCAGTTTCCCCACCTCCAGGATGAGGAAGGAAACATCAGCTTCCCTTCAGTTGTTTAGATTAAGTAATAAAATGTATGTAAAAATGCTCTGAACAAAGCAAATGTGGAAGAAATGGTTAACTATGAAGGCTTTGCCATACCATGCACCCTTGGTGACCAAGACCATACTTCAAACACTCAATGACATGTTTGGTAAATAAGTCTGTAACCTATTCCAGAGGGTCTATGATGGGAACATTGAGAGGGGATAATCAATATTGAATTCAGCAGACATTGACTGCACATTCCCCATGCAAAAGGCACTGTCCTGGGAACTAAGGGGAGTACCCAAAAATGGACATGACAAAATTCCTTAAGAACTGATAGTTCATTACAAGAACTTAGACACAAGAAGAAGTGATTACAATTCAAAGAAAAGGCTAAAGACCCCAGACCCACATGGTTTCTGTCCTTCATAATTATGAAGCAAGCAATAGTGGATCATACCTGATACTGGAGCAATCAGTCTGGTCTTCATGTAGGGAGACTGTGTCTTCGTCACACCTGGAGAGAAGGAACAAAACCACGTCAGTTCCAACTGTCTGCAGCAGCAGACGCAACAAGAATCTAGAATTAGATTAGCACAGTAAACTAAAAAATGGAGCAACCCTCACCAGTCTCTCTCCAACTAGCTCTGATTCCCAGCGTGTCTACCCGGCAATGATACCAATGTTGTCATATCATATGATCTTAAAAGCTCAGAACCAGAGGCAACACTCTTTTTTCATCCACTGCTCTGCATCCCCTAAACTAACAAGATCTTGGCAAGGACCCAGCTGTTCAAAGCACTTGAGGGGACATCTAACACCAAGATCGGTGGGTTATTCTCAGCTCAAAAGGGACTCCACCACATGCCTCTTGAAATGTCCTCTGCCTCAGGCAGTCCCAAACCACACCAGCTCCCATTTGCCTTCCTCCACCGACCTCCAAACTTTCTCAATCCCCTTCCCTGTCACAAAACTTCTAGAATAACCCAGTGAAAAATTCCTGGCTCTTCTATATTGAAAAATCTCCAGTGTGCCACAACACCTAGGGGAATCTAGAGTAGGACCATTCTCTCACTCAAGTGTAGGAGGGAGCCTTTCTTCCTGTTCTCAGCCATTCCTACCCCACTCCAGCCTGGAATGCTTTTTCCACCTTCAACTCCTACTCATCCTTCACTGCCCAAGTGAAGTTTCCTAAGTTCAATGAACGTTCCCAGCCAAGTTCACCCACAGGCCCCATACCTACTTTAAACCTTAATACATAAATGTTTACTCTTTATTCTGAGGTAATCCCCTTGTACCTCTGGCATCTCTTTAATCAGTTGTTAATTCCATGAAAAGAAATGATTTTTTTCTAGATATACCACCATAGTGCCCACAGTGCTACCCCAAAGGAGGCATTCAATAAATAATTGAATGGAATCATTAGCTCTGGCCCCTCAGCAAGACTGGAAATACTTTAACAAGCATTTCCTGAACATTTACTGACTTTCAGGTCTTCATTAGGTATTAGCGCTGTGCACTTCAAACTCTTTGGGACTCAGGACCAACCAGTTTGTTTTCTATTTCCAATCTCCTATGGTAGTTTGGTAAAAATGCCACAGGAATGCCAAATTCCCATAGAAGTTATCAAATGCTTACTCCCTATTTCTGTACTTTCCTTGTCTCAGATGAGTTACAAGCAATTTGGGGGCCCATACTTTCAGTAGTACTTCTTCTAAAGGACACAAAATTGAAAAAGACCTGGACCCTGCTCTGATGGAGTCACCGTGTAATGAGTGGATAAAAATAAATAAATACCTACATATATAAATATAACCATAATTTAAGAATAATATTCATATACTATATGAAATCATTTAAAATGTTTAAATATTCTTTACTTGCAATGTTATATAACTTACCCATAGAACAAAGTGATGAAAGCTCCAGTCCTCTTCCCTTACTACACCTTTTAAATTATGTACTTTAATGAATTAAACAAAGGCCATCTAGATCCTAACTCTCTCTGCCTGCTGAAATATCTTGTTCCTGCTGGCAGTTGAAAAAAAAAAAATCAGCCAACTTAGCACAGTATTCTTTTTAACAAAATAATTAAATTTTCTTGCTTTCTCATGTTTTTGACTGTCAGTAAACCATTCTGTCCATCTCATGAAAATAACAATTGAATTCATAAGTATTGCCTTGTTCTCCTCCATTAGAAGCATTCACTTTAATAGATTATCTAAGCTTTGTAATGTGAATGAAAATGTTTCCCAGTAAAAGTAACTTCACTGGGGTGCCTGGGTGGCTCAGTCATTAAGCATCTGCCTTCGGCTCAGGTCATGATTCCAGGGTCCTGGGATCCAGCCCCTGCATCGGGCTCCTTGCTCAGTGGGAAGCCTGCTTCTCCTTCTCCCACTCCCCATGCTTGTGTTCCCTCTCTAACTGTCTCCCTCTCTGTCAAATAAATAAATAAAATCTTAAAAAAAAAAAAAAGTAACCTCACTAAGTAGAAAAATCAGTGAAGAACAGAAATCTAGAATTTTTGCTTACAAAGAACTAGGGTTCAATCAGAGGTTCAACCCTAGAGCTCAACAATACCTATTGTTTGGGAATTTGGCAAGAACTTATTTTTCTCCCCCTCACTTGATTTATTAACCTTTCTTTGCAAAGTACAACTAAGTAAAAATGGAAACTCGGCACCAGAACATACAAAGTTGCACATGCTTTCTTAAGTACGAGGCCAGACCTTAATTAATTGATCCAATTTTAAGGCCTATTGAATGACTCCAGTCGCTGCTCAAGGAAACACAATTCCTACGTCACAGATACAGCAAGGAAACAGATCTGTCTACAGGCTTACATGGGACACATATACAAGCTCTTTTAGTTCAGCTGGGTTTCACATTTGCCTTGATGAAGACCGTGAAGTTTTACTGCAGTAACACCTCCTTCGTGATTCTTCTACTGATTCCTTGCACAGGAAGCCCCGTACAACGTTGGCCCAGCTGTAAAACTGGATTCCACAGTGGCAACCCATATTCTGTTATCCCCACTCCTGCAAGAAAATCAGCTCAGACCAAGGGCGCAACTGGTGGGATGCCCATGGCATCCTCTTCCTATATTATAGCCCCAGTTCAGGAATTG
This sequence comes from Ailuropoda melanoleuca, assembly GCF_002007445.2. Taxonomy (NCBI): domain Eukaryota; kingdom Metazoa; phylum Chordata; class Mammalia; order Carnivora; family Ursidae; genus Ailuropoda; species Ailuropoda melanoleuca. The sequence goes on from NC_048223.1 coordinate 64,618,193, forward strand.
AAAGACCAATCATCTCCTTAAATACTCAAAAACTGGGCATCTTCTAGTGCAATGTTTTTTCAAATGTAAATTGTGACCTATTAGTAGATCTTGAAATTAGATAGCAGCCACCATCATTCTGTTATTGTTTTTAGAGAAATAGAATAGAAAATATCAGTATAGTAAGGGTTAAGTGTTATTTCACAGAACATATTTAAATCAATCATGTATATATGTGTGTGTTGGGTTGTGATACAAATTTTTTTCTGTTGTTCATAGTAAAAAAAAAAAAGTGAAAAGCAACTTTATTAAATGACTTCCTTTGAAGTTCTCATTAACTAGGTTCTAAGTCCCAGAGTTCTTGATTTGTGGTTACCCAGACAAGGTATGGATAATTTGTCCTTGCAATCACTTCTTTGCGAAATTTTCAGGGCTGTTACCTTGTTCCCTATTCGGAGTTTTGTTCCCTCCGTCAACCACAAACAAGAGAAACCCCTCTGGTACTTCCCAGCTCACCATCTCCTCCATGGCATCTCAGTGAAGCCGACAAGGCGAGGAAGTAGGGGCCACCTTTACACAAGAGGTGAAGGAACTGCTCTGCGCCCCAGGCAGAAAGCAATGGCTACTGTGGTATTCCTGCCCCCCCCCCATTCTGGGCCTACTAACCTGTCTCCTCAGTTTATATTCCAGAGGCTCACAAAAGAAGGAGAATGAATGACTTGTTTCTTAGAATAATGGTGGTGAAGGAAGTGCCCAAGAGAGGTTCTCTTTTTTGACTTGGGGTAAATAAGAAGAGAGGCCTCACGTTGGTTATTAGAGAAAACGTGCTGTGCCAGGAAGGGGACTTCTGCTCACCCAGGAGTACTGTGTTCCCTGAAAGCAAAGTTGCAGGGCTGCAGCCTGCAATCCTGCGGGATTTCTCAGAGTGTGTCTCCAGAACCACTCGCGTTAGCATCACCTGGGAGCCCGCCTGGCCCCTGCAGCTACCTCAGCTTCGCTAGATCAGCTAGTTCCCTGAGGGTGAGGCCCAGGAATGTGAATTTTTAAACCAGATTGCCTCCCAAACACACACAAGCATAACTAGTATGCTTCTAAAAAGTTCAACGCTGACCTAAAGGTTTACAAAACCCAGACCAGCACTGAGCTGACTCCAACACAATCACCCATTCTAAGGTTCCCACTTTGGGATAAAGCTGAGAAACTGGATCTTTCACAAGCCCCAAACCCCTTCCCCAGTTCCTAATGATGATCAGTTGGTTTTGGGAACCATTGCTTCGGATGATAACGAATTTATTGCAAAATTCACTGTTGGCCAGGGTTCATTTCACATAGCAGCGTAGCCAGGCAACATAGGAAATGACCATGGAAAATCAGATGAAAGGGCCCTGCAGATACAGAAGGGAAGGCCAAGGCCACTCTGAACTTGGAAGAATTTGGGTAGAAAAGGAAACTGTGTTGGTCCAGAGCTGCACAGACAATGCCAGGCCTGGGAAGAACCGAGAGGAGCATAAAACCTCTCCCTGAGTCCCTCCCAATTCCCCTTCCCTTTGACTCTGATAGGACCCCCCGCTGGCCAAGCTGAACTCTACCCGGCTAGAATACCTGATAACATAATTTATATTACAGTATTAAGGACAACTTGAATCTGCCTCCCAGGGGCACAGACTTTTTAATTTCCATTTTTAAAAGGGTCACCATCAGAGGCCTTAATCCAAAAGAAATCATCTCTAGGTACAATTTTAGGCACTAAGGAAAGTAAGTGAGTGTGGCTAGGAGGAGGTAGGAGGGGATGGGGACAGGAGAGAGAGGAAGTTTTCAGGCAAGTGCCTCCTCTGTGTACGTTAAGACCACACCCAAATATTTACTGAGCACCTGCTACCTCTGTGTCTCAGACAGTGATTCTGGGCCTGTTGGCTTTGGGGTAATGCCCAAAGAACCAAGGAAAATGTTTCATTGAATGGAGGGAAGAGAAAATATTATATTGGACAATGACAAGTTTTAAATGACCCTACTCTGTGTTGTGTTACACCTGTGAAGATTTTGGTATGTTTTAAATATGCTCCTTAGATTTTTAGATTAGCCAGATGGCATTCCAGTTGTCACTCAGTGCCTTTTAAAATAAATCACTGTCACTTCTCTTAAAAACAACAACAGGATCTTATGCAATCAGAATTCCTGGAGGAGTGTCCAAAGATAAGGTATCAGACTTTCCCCACAATTAAGTGTAAAACCTTTTCAAAAAAACTGTCCATGTGAAATCTGGAACTGAGTATCTCCATTTTGAAGCTGCTATGCCTGGGGGTGACTCTGGGGACTCAGCCACACGGCTCCCAAGAATCAGGCACAGAAAGCACTGGGTGTTTATTAGCCCAGCCCAGGGAGGAGAGCAGCACCTGTGCACCTGAACGAGGAAGTCACAGCCTATCTTTGGCCTGTATATTTTGGCGCACATCCCCCCCACCTCAGGCTTTTAGAAAACCAAAGTTGCAGCAATCTCATTAACAGATGTGGGTCCCAATGAGTATTTTATATGTCATATATTTTATATGACATCTTCTAAAGTCAACCCCGGGTTGTTGTTTTTCAAGCAAATCCACTGAAGTGAGCCCAAAGCTTGACACTAAGAGCACAGCTTATGCAAACACAGAAACAAAAGGATGAGGGAAAGGAGGAAGCCCTGTGGAATCTCACCCCTCCATCACCAAGTCACTGTGACAGTTGTAAGACCTGACACTCACCTATCTATTCCCACATTTACTTGCCTTTTAGGAAACTTTAGCAAACAATTCCCAAGTTTCTGGACTTTCTGTATGTATCAAACTTGCAGCATTTTTTAAACATAGTTGAGTATACAACCTTATACATCCCTTTTTCCTGAAAAGCTATTGAGGGACTTTTACCAAAAGGTCCCAGACGTAAACACTACAAGTTAGTCTAGAGAAAGACTGCTAAATGAAGTATAGGTATTCCATATATATGTATATATGTAAATTTTATATAAATTACATATAATATTAGTAAAATATACTACCTATTAATTTTTAACATAGATGTATAGTGTAGTATTAGGAAAATATATTAAGGAAGGGATGACAAGAATTAAAACCATGAACTATAATTAATAAAAAATACTCTGCTGGCCTTGAGTAAAATATTATACTCCTACATTCCATGTTCAAATTATATTAGTTGCCTCAATCAACAGCTTTAACTAGAGGACAAGATGATTCATTTCTCCTATAGCCAGATCTTTGAGGTCAGAAGACAAAAATGACAAAGGGCACCCAACTAAAGTTCACTGTGTCTTAAAAATCTGTAGACAAGAAGGGGGTGAGTAAGTTTAGCCTGATTATCACACGCTGGAATTCAACTCAAGTCATTTCACATCTCTCTCCTATTTGTTGCAAATGTATACAGCATGCTCCATGAAAACTGACACCAATGTTGGCAAAATACAACAAAGCTTCCTTTCTGACATGTCAAATAGATTTAAAAAAAAAAAAAATCTGAGCTCCAAGAACACAAATCTTAGAGCACTGAGCTCCAGCAAGCAATTAGCTTGTTATTAATACCTCTCCCATAGCTGCTAAAAGGCTATTTCAACCTGTAAAGATTTCTGGGCCCTATCAGTCAGCACCTCTCCCGGTCTTCACAGCCCCAGATTACAGGAGACAATGCATCTGATAGGAAGAGCGGCTGGGGGACCGTGGAGGATACCTTCACGATAGTTGCTTCCAGAAAAAGGCATGCAAGTGTTATTTTAATGGCAAGAATCACTTACTCTGTTACAGCGGTGCTGCTGAAGGAATTATCCTGAAGGCTGAAACAGAAACAAGAAAACATCAGCCAAGTCTGGCCGGGGAGCCGTCTCCCTGATTGCTCTCCGGGAGTTAGAGCATACACACAAACATGGCATTGCAAGGCAAGTCTCAGGGCTCGCCCGGCACGCTCGCTCTACCTTGGGCTGCTGTCTGCACATGCTCGTAACGACACCCCCAGCTGGGGCCCAGCCGCACGGGCGAACCACAAAGCCCGGCAGCCCGCGAGGCTGCGGGGACAGAGCTGGGCGGGGCGGGGCGCGGCGGCAGGGCCGGCCCAGGGTCCCGGGCCCCCGGGATCCCCTCAAGGAGCGCCTGGGGAGTTACCGCGACCCCAACCCCGCCAGCCCCGCGCGGCGTTTAATCCAGGCTTCTCGGTGCCAGCCACCCCCGGGGCTGGCAATGGGAAAGCCCAACCGTTTCTGCCTAGGTGCTGAAATCTCTGGGGGACTCGCTTTCTTCCAGACGTCTCCTGCCAATTTTACAGAGCTACCCCCTCTGGGGATGGAGGCTGGCAGAAATTCATCCGTCGGGAGGGAACTAGAACCGGGAGGAGGGCATAGCTGCTGTTTTTGCTCCCTGTGTGCGTGTGTGTATGTCTTGCTTTTTATTGCCCTGGAAAAAGAACCTTTGAAGGAGGGCTCCCTGCATCACACCCGCTCTGTTTGCGCTGTCATTTCAGTCTCTGAGAGGAAGCGCCCAGCCTCGGAGGACAGGGCTGTGAATGAGCCCACGCAGGGCGAGTGGAAGTTTTATTCCTGGCAATACTGGCGACTGGGGGGCTGTGCAAGGGTTGGGGTTTGCTATGCTCAGAGTAGCCCGCCTAAGCTGCACTCCCAAGCACGCTTACAAAGGGTGAGAGATGGAATCCACAAATACCATCCTCTTTAAATAAAGGCAGCCCTGTTGGGGGAAAGGAAGGCTGTCTGGTCCCCACTTGCTTCATTCCCCTGGGGATATTTGTCCTGCTCTCTTTCTATTGTTCCTTTCTCCTGCCAGCTTGACCTTGATATGAAATGAACAGTCTTCTGTGAAAGATACTGATTTTGATTCTTGAATTAAGTAGATTCCTCAGGCCCCTTTTCAATCTCTCCACTCCCAGAAGCAGGAGATGATGTGTTTTGGTCCAAACTATATCAGGCGATGAGTTAATTTATAACAACAACAACAGAAATACCTCAAAATTTTACTTTTGGATAATTAGAAAAATTACCCAAAACTTGGTAATAAGATGGAAAAGCATGACCTTTCGGTGTCGCACTGAGGCATTGTTTTACAGATCCACCCAAGGACCGCTTAATTCTCTAGGAAAATGCACTTAGGTTTGACGTTCCTATTCACTAGTGGTGGTACCTCAGACACTGGCAGTAGGTGTCAAGTTGTACACTTTGTCCAGTCTGTCCAGAGGAAAACATAACCTAAATGTTTATGGTATTATTGCATTGTGTGACTTTAACCAATTTTGTATCTAACCTAACAATCTTATACGAACATTTTTCTAAATTTCTGGAAATATTCAGAAGCTCTTGGTTCCAAAAGCATCACTATCTCATAGGTTCCCTCATTAATAAATTAATAGATTTCTGATGCGCTCCTATATTTGTATGAGAGTCATGTTTTTAACTCTTAAAGTTACACTTTGGAAAATCAAAATTCAGTTTTCAAAGAAACACAGGTTTCATTAAGGTCCTTTGCAATCTTATTTTCCTCACTCCAAATATTTGAAAAAGTAGCTGAATAAAAGCCTAGTATGGTCTTAGACCTGAACTCTGTGGACTCTAATAAGTTTAGAAATATTCATCCCATACAGCATATATATGGTCCTAAATCACCCACTGCCTCATATGAGTTCGGGAGTTTCAGACACAGCCTTTTCACTATATAAATGTATTCACTATTTAGCTATCACAAGCCGAGGTCTATTCTTCTTATTTTACTGAGACCAATAAAGGTAACTCTATATTCAGCACTCTCGGCTCTGCTCTAAAGATTTGAAGGCTACCAGTGTTCAGAAACCCCTTTTACTCATTGTCTGAGGTGCTGATTCTCATGTGCTAATGCAGAGAAAGATCATATTTTCTCATTTAAGCGTTCCTAGTGATCCCTTTGAAATGAGAAAATTTTATGCTTTCAACTTTGAAACAGGACTTGGACAATATGAAATAATGTGGGTCTTTTAAAAATAACAACTCTGTAAAAAAAAGTGCAGGTATTCAATAATGTCCACAGAAAAGAAATAAGAATTCTCAGCAGCTTATGATTAGTATGGACCCCAATTAGACTTTAGATGGTCCTCTTATGTAATGAAAACAATTTGTTGATATAGCTGATTTTGGTTAAAAAACAAAAATATTCCAGAAAAAAAACCCTCTTATGTGGAGCATATAAGAAAATCAACCGCTTGAATTTTTACCTCCCAGCCAGTTCTTCTAACATATTAGTTTTGATCTTAAATCAGGTGTAGAAGTTATTTTTGCAGTGTCTGGGGCTTTGTTTTGTCTTAATATTTTGTAGTACCCAACTTGGAATAGTGCAATACTGATGAATAATCATTCACCATCTAGTTATTCCGGAGAACCCGTGTGACCAAACATCAGTTTAAGGTGATTTCAAAAAGAGAGGCAGAAAAACTAATATTGGCATTCTGGAAGAATTTAAGTTCTAGACCAGCATTTCTCAAGGTGTCCTCAGTGAAATTTCAGGTTCCCCGGTGGTCCAAGGAAAGGAAAAAGAGAGTTACACAGTCAAAATTAAGTTTTTGAAAGGATGTACAGCCGATCCTTGAACAACATGGGTTTGTACTGTGTGGGTCCACTTATGTACAGATTTTTTTTTATAAATATAGTACTGTAAATGTATTTTCTCTTCCTTATGATTGTCTTAACAGCATATTCTTTTCTCTAGCTTACTTTGTTGTAAGAAAGCATATAATACATATAACATACAAAATACATATTAATCGACTATGCTATCAGAAAGGCCTCCAGTCAGCAGTAGGCTATTAGTAAAGATTTGGGGTGTCAAATTTATACATGGATTTTCAACTGTGCAGAGATCAGTGCTCCCGACCCTCACATTGTTCAAGGATCAACTATATCTTATAAATTCACAATACATATTAGGCAGCAAAAAAGTATTTCTCTTTTTTTCATAACTTCTTAGCCTGTCTTTTTTTTTTTAAAGTTTTTATTTAAATTCAAGTTAATTCACAGTATTATATTAGTTTCAGGTGTACAATATAATGATTCAACCCTTCCATACAACACCTGGTGCTCATCATGGACAAAGGCATTCCTTAATCCCCATCACCTACTTTACCCATCCCTCCACCCCCTCCCCTCTGGTAACCATCAGATTGTCCTCTACAGTTGAGGGTCTGATTCTTGGTTTGTCTCTCTCTCTCATTTTCCCCCTTTGCTCATTTGTTTTATTTCTTAAATTCCACATACGAGGGAAATTGTATGGTATTTATCTTTCTCTGACTGACTTATTTCCCTTTGCGTGGCAAGATTTCACTCCTTGTTATGACTAATATCCCATTGTATATATAAACTACATTTTCTTTATCCATTCATCTGTCGATGGGCACTTGTGCACCTTCCAAATTTGGTTATTGTAGATAATGCTGCCATAAACATAAGGGTGCATATATCTCTTTGAATTAATATTTTTGTATCCTTTGGATAAATACCTAGTAGTGCAATTACTGGATCATAGGGTAGTTCTATTTTTAACTTTTTAAGGAAACTCCATACTGTTTCCCTGAGTAGTTGCACCAGTTTGCAAAAAAGCTATTTCATCTTTTTTAACCAATATTTCTCAAACTCATTGAAGACCCAATGGTTTTTTGTTAAATATATTATCCATTAACATCATGTTGAACTAGGAATTTTGAGAAAAAGAGTTCCTGAGTATATCAGGGAAAGACTGCAAAACAGATTAACTGGTATAATTATTCATTGAACAGATAAGTGAATGAACAAATGATACTACATGTTTGTCACTATCCATAGATATGAACAAAATCTTTTCAGAGTAAATGTGTATGTATGTATGTGTACATACATATATGTAACATACAATGTGTATATTACCTGTCTTATTTTTTAAGTGGAACAAGAGGAAATGAAGAAGCTGGATTTGAACATGGCTAATTCATTTACAAGTTAGAAGTTTCAATGTTTTACTTTTTCTATCAGTGCTCTTAAAACGAATATCTGAATTTCAGATTTAATAGCAATAGTTTATTATAGTTGAAAAAAATTTAATTCTAGTGTACTGGCTTACTATATGCAAAATATAAAGAAATAATGTAGTGTCAAGAAAGAAATTTCTAGAGCCGCCAGGGTTTAAGAACCACCACTTGGGTCTTAGTAGTAGTTGGAACTTAAACAACCACTCCATGCCTCAGTTTCCTCATCTGTACAATGAAGACAATAATGACCTATCTTACGGATTCTAATGAAGGTTAAATGATATGACTAAAAACAACAAAAAGGGCTATTAGATGCTCTTATCATCATTTTCATATTATTATAATAACTAAGAATATGTAAACTTTAAAGTTGGAACAGGATGAACAAACTGCTGTGGTTGGGTAGTAGGTTTACAGATGGTATTTTCTTTCTATTTTCCCTACTGCCACAGTGTTTAATAGGTTTTTTAAAAGAACAATAAAAATGAAAAGTTTACTAAATGTAGATGGGCTGCTCTTAAAATGAAACGAGCTCCATCCAGAATGGCTTTGTGCTCACTTTACAACTCTGATTTAAAACACTCGCACATCCCTGGAGAAACATTCAATTCTGAGAAATCACTTTCTGCTAGACTCTGTGGCAGGGAGCCAGAATCTTTACAATGCTAGGAAATCAACAGAGTTGCCTGCTCTACTGGCCTGGACACTGTGACTTGTAGTTTCCTGTCAAGACCCTTGGGAATGACCGAGCTTCCCTGTGGAAAGAGAGGACTCTTGCCTGAAAAGATAATTTTCCAAAAAGAATACTCTCCAGACTCACTTTCCCCTAATCCTTTCTCTTACCAGCCCCAACTTCTGAGGCTATGACCAGAGAGCACTCATTATCCAAGTGATCAACATCTGAGCTCCTGAAGATTCAAAGATGCCTAACACAGCAAAGCCATGAGAGCAAAAACATAAACTGATGGCCAACTGGTTATGATGCTGGTCTCCATTCAAACACCTCTCCCTAATTAATGTTAGCATACAAGTCCAACAATCTCCTCCTGATTCATCTGACAATAGTATGCAGATACAATGAAAACTGGTTCCGAGTGAAATTTCAGGATCTCATGAAGTCAGTGGAATTGATGTCATAGAATGGCTTGAATTGCCTTCAAAACCAGCGACAAGTGAAGTTTTGGCAGTAATAACCAAAGAACATAAAATTGACAAAGATGGTGACATGGTAATTCCAAAGGGAATGAGCTTAATATCAAAGGTTGAGACTGGCCCTTGGAAAAACTTAGGAAGTTCTTAATTTTGTAAAATGTTACCTTTTATAATTATGCAATGAGTATCAAATGTGAGGTGAAGGTTATCCTTTTGAACTATTAATGTTTTTAAGAAAAAAGTACATATAACTCTTCCAATGGGCATGATTTATTCTTTATTGTTTTTAGGAATTAGCTCACTATTACAATTATATCCATAATATAATTTAAGAATATTTTCATAATTTCTTTCCTGCTTACCACGACCTACCCTATGCGCCCTGGCCCTGGAGACAACTCTGAAATTAACTCCAACCACTTTGGCCTCCCTGCTGCTATTACAACAGCTGAACTTGATCCTTCCCTAGGACCATAGCACCTGCTATTTCTTATGCTAGAAATACCCCAGACCCACTCAAATGTGCTTCCTTCAGGAAGCTTCCCTGACCACATTCCCTAAATTAGCAGCTCCCAGCACTTTATTCTGCTTTATTTTCTATATAAGACCTGTCACTACCTGATATTTAATATTATAGGTCTATTTGTGTTATAATTACTCCACTACTGTTTGAAGACAAGGATTTGGGAGTCTTAGTCACTACTCTAACCCCAGGGCCAAAAATGGGGCTGGTCTACCATAGTAGCTACCCAACAAATATTTTTGTAATGAAATGAATGAGTGAATATTTAGCTTCATTTTTTAAAGATAATGCTCTATTTACCCCTTACTTTTTCTATTTAATACTTTGAAATACTAGTTTCTGTTTTAAGTGATTCATTATAAGTGGACTTTGTCCAAGACAAGTTATCTGCAAGTAATGAGGCTTTCCTGTATTAGACATTCCTTCCTTTGCCTTACAGGGATAACAAAGAGATTTCATGCTGTTATGCAATGTTGATGGTACTGGCTGCCCAGAACTTTGTTTATTTCTGAGGTATGGTCCCAGTCCAGCCAGAAAGAGCACTGGGATTATTGTTTGCTACAGGAAAGGATGGGGGCATTGTAGTGGAATTATTGACTTAAAGCACCCTGCTAAAACATAAATGGGGGGCATGTTTAATTATTAAGACTTTGCCTTGAATTAATTTTCAGGTAACTAAATACATCCTTCTTATTGATGTGATTCTTAGGAGTCTCAGAAGTTATCTGGTCTAATTGTTTTTTAATACCTAAACTTGTGCTAGGACAATCCCCAACTCTTACTTGAAACCCTCAAGGACAAGAAATTCACACCTCACAAAGTCCTTTTTAGACTCCTCTAATTCTTGTAAAAAAAAAAAATTTCCACTTGAGCTCTCCCCTGCTTCTTACTACTTTTACCTGTGGCTAAATTCCTCTAAAAATTAGTCTGCTCTATCTTCTGGTCTCCTGGTCAAATATTCCCCTTCCCTCAGTAGATTCTCATATGGCATGACTTAGAATCCCATCAGCATCCCACTTGGTTGAGTAGAACTGGATAAATTGTGATAATGTCCTCTGAAGGTATAGCCACTATGCTGGACATATTACTCCAGGTGAAGCTTGCTCAGTGAAGAGTGAAACTGAGTTTGTATCTCCTTCTTTTTACCATTATACTCTTTGCATGTGGCCAAGATCATTGTGAGTGGTCTAGGTGGTGACACTGTACCAGAGACTCAGATTGTTGGAGTCAGCGGCTACTCCAGATCCAGTCAGTGCCATCCAGGAGAGCAATCAGTTTGTTGAACCAAGTTCCAGCTTTGCATGTATACATATGAAATTCTGTGTTGTTTTATCTGACGTTTCATGCTATTGAATCCAACTGTCAAGTCTTTATGCCTTCAACAGACGAATGGATAAAGAAGATGTGGTCCATATACATGATGGAATATTACTCAGCCATCAGAAAGAACGATAACCCAACATTTACAGCAACATGGGTGGCACTGGAGGAGATAATGCTAAGTGAAATAAGTCAAGCAGAGAAAGACAATTATCATATGGTTTCTCTCATCTATGGAACATAAGAAATAGCAGGGAGATCTATAGGAGAAGGAAGGGAAGAATGAAGGGGGGGGTAAACAGAAGGGGGGATGAACCACGAGAGACTATGGACTCTGGGAAACAAACTGAGGGCTTCAGAGGGGAGGGGGGTAGGGGACTGGGATAGGCCAGTGACTGGTATTAAGGAGGGCACATATTGCATGGAGCACTGGGTGTTATACGCAAACAATGAATCATGGATCACTACATCAAAAACTAAGGATGTACTGTATGGTGACTAACATAACATACTAAAAAATTTTTTAAAAAAAGAATATACATTTTAGCAAAAATTATGTTGAGTATCCCTCCCAGTTTAATATAATCAGTACTCTGTGGATACAGTCCTTCCAAAACCTTGGAGGATACAATAAACATACTTTTATTCAATGTGTAATTTTAAAAAATTATATAAATCAGGGAAGGTGTATTAAATAACTATTTAATATGTTAAAACTTAGAATATTTGAAGTTATTTTACTTTAGCGAAGGTAAGGTAGAAAAAGAAAAAATGAGAAAAAAGACTTGGGCTAAATTTTGGGATGCTGCTAGGGTGAGAAACAGCAAAGTAGGGGCCCCAGGGTTACCAGGTAATAGCTTGAAGGCACAAATCACTTCAAGGTGAGAGTACATTTCTATCCTCTTCAGTATCCTCTTCTTCCAGAAAAGTGGTATAGCTTAAACTCTGGTCAAACACACATAGCAATTTAACGAGTCATCCAGTTGAGAAGGACAACCTCACACTTGCTTGGGCACATATAAGCAGAACATATCCAAGATATCTAGTGTTCACTCAGCAGTGGACTTCATTGTTCTATGAAGTGGAAAGGGTATTTTCCCCTCCATTACTCCTTCTACACCTTTAAAGAGAAGTTTCTAAGTTTTTCTTTATCCTCCATGGTTCCATTTAACTACTTTTCTGTTTTTAAGTCTTCATAGCATCTTTTCTTTATACATGGTCCCATGTAAACATGCCCACATTTCAACTGGTAATCACCTTATATAAATACTTTTGCTCACAACATTATTTGGCATCTCTTTAAAACTCTCAACCCATGGGCATTATTTCAGTTATTTATTACTTTCATGACTAAACACAATCATTTTATTTTGCTCTTGATTTCGAGAGTCAGGAATTTCAGAGGAGTTCACCTGGGCAGGTCATCTGTGATCTGTGTGGTGTCAGGCTGAAGCAGGTGGGCCTGAAGGATTGCCATCCAAAATGGCTTCTTCATTAACTCAAAGCTCCTTGACTTCTCTCTCCACATGGCATCTCATCCTTCAGAGCCTCACTGTGTGGCTTGAACTTCTCACAGCATAGTAGTCTGTGGGCAATCCATCTTCTTACATGGCAACTGACATCCAAAAGACCATAGCAGAAGCTGCCAGTTCACTTCAAGGTTTGGCCTAGATGGCATAATATCACTTCTGCCATACTCCGTTGGTCACAGGAAGATAAGAATCAGAGCATATTCAAGGGCAGGATAATAGACAGCGTTCTAATGGTGGAGTGTCAAAGAACAAAGAATTTCTAACCATCTCTAATCTACCACAGACAAGAACAGCAGATAGTTATAATTTTCATCTCAACAAACCATTAATCTATACTTCTTGGAGATGACATAGATATAGATATAAATATAGATCTATAGTACAGCTACTAAGAAGAGAGGTGAGATGTCTGGTACCTTCAAGGAACAAAAAGGTGTGGCTACTTAATTTAGCTAATTCAAGTAACAGTCCTTGGCAGTGTTGTTTCAACACCCTGGCATGATGTGATTAGCTATGAGGTATGTTGCAACTTGCAAGTCATTCGTCAAATATTGACATTTGTGAATAATTCAATTTCTAAATAATAAATTAGAGCTGATCCAAGTTTTTTTCTACGACATCAGTCTCTTACATGCATTTCTAACTGCATTCTTCAGTGGAGATTAAGTGGGGGACTTGTTGCAGCTTTTCCACTAGGAACTGCTCATAACCCTGGCACACTGATGGGAAAATTCCATGCCCCAGCCATCATCCATCTTGTATGGCTTCGAGGAGAAAAAAAAGATTGAGAACTCCTAGCTTAAAACATGTTGCTAATGAAGCCACTATTCGCTAGCTAGATAAAAACTGGAAAAAATCCAAATATGAAGCAATTGTGACCTTTATTTGGCTCAATAGTACTACAAAAAAATCTTACAGTCTTGCCTTCCCTTTTCTCTTTGTCCTTGCCCTTCTCCTTTCTGCCTTTCTCTCTCCTCTCCCCAGCTCTTTCCCTACTGGGCTCACAAATGTGGGTTCATGAAACTTAGTAAAATGTATCAGCTACCAATTATACTGGAAAAATAACTCAAAGTCATACTTTGCTGAGGTTGGGCAGGAATATTGTTTACTGGTACTGAAAACATCAGATGTATTTATAGTTCCAAAAGCATAATGTCTAATGCCACAACTATTTCTAAATATTAAGTGCATATTAGTATAAAATAAAATTTGCCCTTAATCACTTCCTTGAGACAATGACTTAGCTCCATCTTCTATGGACGCTATGAGCTGCTCATCATATGTAGTTAGTTTATGCACTTCCAGAGAGAGCCACATTCCCTTGGGCCCTGAAGCAGTCAGGGCTGCTCTGTTTCTATATTTGGTATCAATCCCTCAACACAGGATTCAACTCAGGTCACTGCTGGACCTGTTGTCACTGGGTTTGACTTTGCAAAGAAACCAACTAATTTCTTAATGGTCCTCAAAAAATCATTAAAAATTAAGGGGTAATATTGGGGCACCTGGGTGGCTCAGTCGTTAAGCGTCTGCCTTCGGCTCAGGGCGTGATCCCAGGGTCCTCGGATCAAGCCCCGCATCGAGCTCCCTGCTCCGCTAGAATCCTGCTTCTTCCTCTCCCACTCCCCCTGCTTGTGTTCCCTCTCTCACTGGCTGTCTCTCTCTGTCAAATAAATAAATAAAATCTTAAAAAAAAATTAAAGGGTAATATTGTGATTTTCAACCAAAATAGTAAATACAGAGTCCTAGAACCAAAAGGACATGGATTATGCCACAAAACTGATCAGATATGGTCAATGTAATGAGCAAAAATAGAATATCCAAAATCAAGATACAAAGAAAGATGAATTTTAAAATATATATCACCCATCAGAGGTATTTTTTATCAACAACTAAAATGCTGAAAGCTTAAATGCCTAGAGAGCAACGTAATATAGGAGAAAGTATAAACAGGGAGTTCTGTGGCTTGGAAGCTGCCTTGGTTCTACCATTTACAGATTCACCCTGTGCAGTAAATAGCTAAAGTTTTCAGGATTTCAGTGTCCTAATATAAGATAGTTAGATTTGATGGGTTTTAGTGGATTTCCCAGCTTTAAAATTCTGTGATTATTGGGAAATGTAAAAATAAAATTGCATTACCCATTTTTATGAGGAAGGAAGGAAGGAAAAGAGAGAAGAGAAAGAAGGGTGGAAGGAGGAAGAGAAGGAAGAAAAGAAAGAAAAAGAAGGAGAAAGAAAAAAATGTGTATATTTAGGGACAAAAACTTTGAAGTTAAAATCCTACCCAAGCAATGACCACATCAACGCAATAAATGACTTAATGAAAGTGGTTAAGGGCTGACCCACGGTTAAGACTGAATATATGGTATTATAATACTACTGGGTGGGTAAATTGGCTTCTGTGGGCTAGCCTGGCTATGACTCCACCATTCATGAAGTTATTCCTATGGGAGAAAGCTGAAGGGACTAAGATGAAGTTTCTGTCTTTCCCCACACCACCCCCATTATAATCACTGAAGGTCTGAAAGTAGATGTGGAAGAAGGGAAATGTTTGGAGGCTGCCAAAGACACAGAGAAGGCTCAGATGGAGAAAAGTAAGGATTATAACAGGTATGAAAGGAAGTGAGGAAAGAAATGATAGAAAAATTATGTGTAGATATTAAGAAACAATGAGGGTATCTGATTTCCAGTCAGGCCCTGAAATTCTCTCAACTGCCTGGCTCCTGTGCTATTTCACACCCTAATGATCCCCTTACCTATTTGTTATCCACCCCTTCCTACCATCATGAGAAATGATACAGTGGGAGGAGATTCACTTCACACTCTCCAAGCTCTGGAATGAACACTACCAATGATCAATGATATGCTCATAAGAACAGTGTTACAGCCTGACATCTGTCTTGTACCATTCATGAGTGGGCAGGGATATTTTGCTGTGCTGTATATTATCAAGGATTCGGTTGGGAATTTCATGTGCACAGTCCTCAAATTGAGGGAGACCCTGTCCCAGGGCTTTAGGGTGCTGACACCAGGGCTACATTTTCCAGTCTATTTACCACATTGTCTTCAGCTCTCATCACTCACTCAGCAGCTCCCTTCCTTGGCCTATAGCCCAGCTACCTTTAAATTCAAGGATTTTAGGTTGCTTTTTTTTTTTTTTAACTTTTCCAACATACACAAAAGTAGAAAGACTAGTATAATAAACTCCATATGCCTATCAACAAGCCTTACCAATCATCAGTATTCAGCCATTCTTTTGCCGGATGCTGTCTCCTTCAACATCATCAAAACAGTTAATTGGTAAGACAAGGGTGAGTTTATTCTTACCTGATAGAGGAGAATACTACCTTGCCAGAGTCCTAATATCTTCTTAAAGTAAGAATGGCAAAGCTGGGATATTTATGAGATTGTGGAGTCTGGTTTAAGGTGGATCATTCAATAGGAGAGAGGTATGATTAGGATTAAGGATCATGATGTGATAATTTATGATCCATGGATACAGCAAGGTGAAAATTTGAGGGGAAGGGTTCAAAAAGTCTCGGGGGTGTAAACAGTGGTTTTATGCTATCTATTGAGAAGTTAAGTAGTTTGATGTTCATTTAAATGGACTTATGGGAAGTTCCTGAAACAAATAATAAATGTATTTGCAACTCTTATCTTCCTAGGCAAGAGTACCCTGGAATAGTGAAATCAAACAGATGAGTCAGTGGAATAATAAAGTTATTTATTACATCATCCGAATAGTAAAGTCATGTCAGTGTACACAGTAACTTCTGTGGGTGTATGTCTTCTGAGTTCCTGTGTCATCTAGACCCCACTTACTTTTAGTGTTTTTATTCATTAGAAGACTTTAAATTATTGCTTATTGTTTAAGTTGCCAAGTGGTATCCCACTCAGATACACAGTCTGTAATTAGATAAAATCTTGAATAACAAAACCTCTCATATATATATGCAATTAAAAAAATTTTTTTTCAATTGTTCTGTTCTTAGCTTTATCAAGATAGCCAAGGAAATAACTCTCATGCTAGGAGTTCACTGTCACACTCTGGAATAAAAAAATGTCAAGGACTATTCAGAATCTCAAAGAGCTCTAAATAGAAATCATTGCCTTATGAGCCAATAGCCATCTAACCCATGATAACAAGAGCAGAGAACCCCAAGTACAAATTCAATGTGGACTTTGTGGGGAGTGTGCTGGGTGAAGTCAGCTCCTTTTTGGTAAATTAAGCCATTCTTCTAAAGGAAAAATACAGCTTAAAGGAAATGTATCATGGCTTTGGACTTCAACTTCTTCGGGTTCTGTAAAAATCTAAGTGTATTTAGGCTACCAACATTAATTGAGCACGTTTTAGTGCAGGGAAAGGAGGGACTGCACAGAAGGGAAAAGCCATCTCTGGGCTTTTGGGGAAAGCCTGCTTTAGTGGAAAAATGACAATATTTGGAGCCAGATCTGGGTAGGAATCTTAAATTGCTTAACATCTAATTTCTCAGTGTTTCTAAGTTTCAAATTCTACCACAAACAATCTTGCAATCTTTTAAGGATGGGAAGAAATAATGCCTATAGAGGATGGCATCTAGAATTCAATGTTTTAATTGCAATTTCTGCCCTTGAGGAGAGTGTTAAAGGCCAAAAGTAGGAGTCAAGTCTAGCAGGTTGCACTGGGGTCTGATCATCTAAGGCCTGTGACATGATGCTTGACTGTGTCCTATGCACTGGTGAACACTTCTGAGTGGGATCCTGGTATAAATAGAGCCACACTTCAGGAGTCTGAATTTGACAGCCAGTGT
This sequence comes from Ailuropoda melanoleuca, assembly GCF_002007445.2. NCBI lineage: Eukaryota > Metazoa > Chordata > Mammalia > Carnivora > Ursidae > Ailuropoda > Ailuropoda melanoleuca. The sequence continues at coordinate 64,635,499 of NC_048223.1, forward strand.
CACCCTCAGACTCAGGCAAGAAGGGGCTGTGTGCTGGGCTGTGTTTTAAAGGACTGTTAGTCAACACTTGGTGACACATGGATCCTTCGGGACCTGCTGCTCAGCACTGTGTGTGACCAACAGCTAACCATTCACTCCTGCCTCCAACGTTGCTTCAGCCTCAGGGCAACACTCCTCCACATCTCTTGCTTTACATTCTCAAAAAGAGAAGTGACTGTGCCCAAATGCTGTGGTAGTTTGAGTGTTTTTTTACAGATGCTACTCCAGAGTAGATGGAGGATTTGAATGACAGAAGAGCTTGGGTATGGGAAAAGGCAAATTAGCTAACTTGTCAATCCTTCGTGTCAGATAGCTTGAATGCACTAGACTCTCACACAACAAAGTATTTCCCATTGTGCTGAACACCCATTTTGTCTGTCTTCTTTCCTACATATAGTTCTAGAGACAATTGCAAATTAGTGAAGTATAAACAGCTGAGGAATATTTTACAATATGAAACATTCAAATAAATACAGATCAGGCTGAACCATATAAAATTGGCATATAAAATTGTTCCTTTTTGGGTAGATTAACCTGCATGATTCAAATACATACACACACACACATCTAAAGACATACATGCATGAAGTATGATAGCAATTCTATGTATTACCGTGTGGATCTAAAATTGCTTTAAGACAGGGTGAAAATTAAGGAATAATGAAATCAAAGTATTTTATAGTATTTCCTGTGATCATTTTTTCCATATGTAATCCTGTTATAATGTTTGAACATGGCATGTAAACTTATGACTTTGATATGATATGTAAAGTTGATGATTATTTTCAAATTGAAATATCACTTTAAGCATTTTTTTTAACAAATCCAATTGCTACTGTTTTAGGGGAATGAAGTTTCCCTGAAATGAAATTAATTAAGAAGCTATCTGAAAACCACAATAACTCACAAAGATGGCATTGCTGAGAATAGGTCACAAATTATTTGTAAATCTTGATTATAACAACATAAGCATTTGTTTTGGTCAAATAAAAGCAAGAAACATAAACTTTATAGTATAAATATAAAATAATTTATAAATGTAGATCTTTATTTCACCACTCCTCCAAACATCACTAGCCCGTTCAAAGAACAACCATATATGTGAAAAAATAATGAAATCCATCATCTTTGGCATTTTGCTAGATTTAATTCTATTAAAACTACAGCCTAAAAGATATTCTTGATTTGTTATTATGAAGATATATTTGCCACAGTAGGAGGATAGAATGGATTTTACTTAACAGTTTGTTAGCTTGCTCTATTACTTTTAAATATCTGTATTCTCATTCCAGTTCCCTCAGATACTAAGAGCCGGCTTGTTTCCAACAATATCTTTATTCATTAATAACACTTAGTCATTGGCACCTATATGTGCCAAGTAGATTGAAGAGAATAAACATTTAAAGATAATTAGACCATAGAAGAGGCTCCTGCAAAAGTCTTTAACTCAAAACCCAAGAAGGGTGGCAGGTATCATAAGCCAGTGAAGCAGAGGGAAGGAAGAGCCGGGCACGGTGGTGGTAGGGAGGAACTGGACAGGGTTCATGTTCTGTCTAAAGGACACACCTTTGCTTAGGCTGCAGCCATTGTTGCCATCAGCAGTTATGGGTCAGGGGCTCTGGGTGGCTCAGTCAGTTAAGTGTCTGATTCTTGGTTTTGGCTCAGGTCATGATCTCAGGGTCATGGGATGGAGCCCTGGTGCAGGCCTGCTTGTCCCTCTCCCTTCCCCTCTGCCCCTCCCCCAACTTGTGAGTGCTCTCTCTTAAATAAATAAATAAAATCTTATAGGTCAAAGATTGCCAAATCTTATGCTTTTTTGAAAAGTTAGGAATATGTAATTTTTTTACATAAAAATCTCTCAATTAGAAATTAACTTTTTAAAACTATATAGCTCATGAGGTGTCTGGGTGGCTCAGCTGACTAAGTGGCTGCCTTCGGCTCAGGTCAGGAGCCCCACATCAGGCTCCCTGCTCATGAGGAGCCTGCTTCTCCTTCTTCCTCTGCTACTCCCCTTGTTTGTGCTCTCTCACTCACACACTCTCTCAAATAAATGAATAAGATCTTAAAAACCAAAAAAACAACTATGTAGCTCAAACAAAATGCTTTTATGGGCTAGATTTAACCAATTCACTGGTACTTCACAATTCTCACTTGAGATTGAGGTAATAGGGACAGGAACCAACACTTGCCTTGTGCTCTTTTGGCCATTTCTCATTTGTCCTCCCCACTACTGAGTATCTCTTTCCTCCTCCTCCTCCTCCTCTTCCTTCTTCTTTTTCTTATTCTCTTCCATCCTTTCCCTTCCTTCCTGCCCTGCTCTCTCTTCTTCTTCCTCTCTCCAATTGGCTTTCTCTCTTTTTCATTTCCCATCGTGAAACAGAGCTGCCACATACACTGTCTCTTCAATTACAACTGGAAACTAACTAGCCAAGGAAAGAAAAGTCTCTTCATACTACCTATGTATAAACAGGGAGAGGAGTTTCTAGAAAATGTGGTTTGGGCACCAAAGTTATCCCCCACAGGATGATGGCAAATTGACTGATCCAAGATTAAATTGCCTTGAGAAGGCATATTTGGATTTTTTAAAAAAAGGAATTTTTTGCCCCCAAATGACCAAATATTTCCCAGTTTTCGAGGTTACTATTTTATATCAAAGTTAGCAAATCTATCAACTTCATACAATCTCACACAGGAATAATGAAAGCCAACTTAGAATATTAATAAAAATTATCATTCATATATATTATAATCTGATTATATCTGTTGCATATATTCAGACATGATGCTCATTATTTGAAGATATATTCTTTATGTTTGTACCTGGCTGAGTTGAGTACCTTTGGAGCTCTAGATCCTCTGTGTTAATTCATTTACTCCAATACGAGGTCAATGCGATAAAAAGCAACAGCGGCAAGAAGACAAAGGTGCTAAGAGAATCATCACAAATAACCCAGCAAGAGAATTGACAAACCAAATGCCATTGGTCTTACAGTATGAACAAGATAGGAAAACTGCATTTTGCTTAATGGTCTAACAGCTGACCTTTCCAAATTTCTTTCCCCAATTTCTTTCTCGAAATCTTCATGTTCATTGTTTGTAGTAACTATATTTCTTTGCTTTAAGCAGCTATTTATAGGAGATCAGACATTTAAAATGTCATAATATTTAAGACAGCAAACATTTAAACATAAAATACACAATTTGCGGAATTAGTTATCAGGAATTGCAGTAGTATCTTGAAATGCAGGCTCAAAATACTGACTTTGCTTTAAGTAAAAAGTATATGGAATCAGAAAGCAAGGGTATCGTTGTCTCCTCAATCTTCTGCAGTTAATCATTTTTCAGTCTCCTTCATCCTCTTCAGTAAACCAAGAGATTCTCCCACATATGAATCTGTCTTGCTACAAGTTTGTGTAGATTTTTTATGTTTGGCTTTAACTGTAGGTGGAGTATGGGCTCTCATCACTTTATAACGCAACTTGGGGAGATGAGCTCTATGAATTATATAATCAGTGAATTTTAGAGTTATAAAGCCCTTAGACATCTAATCCCAAGTTTCATAGATGAGGAACCCAAGACCCAAAGATATAAATTGACCTACCCAGGTCAAAAAGCTAACAACTGGCAGAGCCTGGGCTTGAATACAGAATTCCTTAGCTTTAAAACCTTCCTACTGTCCCATAGAGAATTTCCTAGCAAAATGGATAGACCCTTGTGATGGTCCATTATATGTGTCAATTTCCCTTAGCCACTGGACACCCAGATATTTGGTCAAACATTATTCTGAGCGCTTCTGGGACAAAGTTTTTGGATAAGATAAACATTTAAAATGTTAGATTTTAACATTAGATTGATCATTTTAATGGTAGAGTAAGCAGATTGTCCTCCATAATGTGGGTGCACCTCGTCCAATCAGTTGAAAACCTGAAGAACAAGAAAACAGACCCTGCCCCAGGGAAGAGAGAATTTTCTAGCTGACTGTCTTCAGGTTTCATCTACAATTTTGGCTCTTCCTGCCTGACAATCTTTAAACTTTCTGTGAGTATCCTACACCTGCAGATTTTGAACTTACCAGCCTCCATGATCGTATCAGCTAATTCCTTATAATAAATCACTGTACAGTTTCCTAAAAAAAAGTAAATATTAAAAAAATCATTTTCATGCTTCTCTTATCTTTCTACTTTTTATTAATTCCTCACGTTATAAAGTTTCTAATTGAACAGTAGGATTTTGTATTAGGCTGAACCTTGTATGCCATCTCCAATTGGCTGACTGCCCCTGTTTTCTAAGGCAACAACTGCCTCATGGATCACATCACTGTTGCCACTAGTTCACTGAGTTCTCCAAGATGGAAGGTATGAGCTAAAGTCTCAGGTCATGACCCCATGACCCTCATGCCAAATTACCCCTGCCTTTTAGGATACATGCCATAGAGTGGCTTCCTAAGCTGCCAAGTAGACTGACGGTATAATCCAAAGGCGTGGGAGAGTTCAGTCCCTGCAGTGTGAAACTTGACCAGGAGGAAATGGGGGGCAGGAAGGAACCAGACAGATGCATCTGCTCTCCTTTTCCACTTTTACATCGGGGTGCATCTCCTCCTCACTGCCCTTCTAGAAAGTCCTTCCTGCTAAGCAAGCATGTCTCCTGAATTACCTCCAGTTTCTCTTCATGGCTCTTCGGGGCATGGTAATCACATGAAAATGCGTCACATTATATCACACCTTTCTTTGACTTACTTCCCTTTTTCCTCACCCTCGTCACCCCACATACCTCTCAAATAAAGTTTCAGCCCTTGAATTCTTGCCTTAGGCTCTGCTTTTTAACAGATCAAGGAAAAGACACATTTTCTGAGTTTGGATTGATGATTGCTTAGTAACAGATTGGTGTGGGAGGTAAAGAATAGTTAAATTTGTCCAACAATTGGCTATCTGAAAAATTAAAATAGAAGTTGTATTATATATTTTTATAATATCCAGGTAATATCTTGCTAAAATGCTTAGGAAATGAAGGATACCATTTATATAAAATTCCTGGCTTGCTTGCAGTTAAAATCTTTTCACTTCAAAACAAATGAAAACCTTTGTAGTATAGAAGTGCAAGTTTAGGGGCGCCTGGGTGGCACAGCGGTTAAGCATCTGCCTTCGGCTCAGGACATGATCCCTGCGTTCTGGGATCGAGCCCCACATCAGGCTCCTCTGCTATGAGCCTGCTTCTTCCTCTCCCACTCCCCCTGCTTGTGTTCCCTCTCTCGCTGGCTGTCTCTATCTCTGTCGAATAAATAAATAAAATCTTTAAAAAAAAAATAAAGAAGTGCAAGTTTATAAATTTATATAGAGAACATACTGCACATTGACATTCTGGTATCTAAAGATTTTTTTTTTAAGATTATCTTTATTTGCTTGACAGAGAGAGCGAGCACAAGCAGACAGAGTGGCAGGCAGAGGGAGAGGGAGAAGCAGGCTCCCCACTGAGCAGAGAGCCTGATGTGGGGCTTGATCAAAGGATCCTGGGATCATGACCTGAGCAGAAGGCAGATGCTCAACTAACTGAGCCACCTCGGAGCCCCTGAAGATTTTTCAACCTTTTGAGCAACATTCCCACCATCAATCATAATGATGTGATACCAAACACAAAGATGATATCTGAAGTTGGGTGGGTGACCATCTTGGGACTGCTTGAGATTCTTTTACCAAGTAAATCTGTGACCAAATAAATTGAGAGTTATAGTCTGGTAAGTCTCAGTTAACAAAGGTTTTCCTATTATGGGATGAATGTTTGTGTGACCCTGCCCTCCCCACCCCCAACCCTTTTCATCTGTTGAAGTCCTAACCCCCAATGTGATAGTATTTGGAGGTGGAGCCTTTGGAGGTAAATAGGATTAGATGAGTTCATGAGGGTGGGGTCTTCATGATGGGATTAATACCCCTATAAGAAGAGACTAGAGAGCTCACCCTCTCCCTCTCCACCATGTGAGGACACAGGAGACAGCAGTCTGCAAGCCAAGAAGAGGGCTGTCAGCAGGAAAGGAATCAGCTGACATCTTGATGTTAGACTTCTGAGCCTCCAGAACTGTGAGAAATAAAGGTCTGTTGTTTAAGATGTCCAGCCTATGGCATTTTGTTATAGCAGCCCAAATCGACTAATACATTGACACGGATAACTTACCTAGATTCAACCTTGCCCCTTGTTTCTCTCTAAACCAGTCTGCAAAAACAGACTTAGTGGACAAGATGAAAGCAAGAAAGGCAAAAGATCAATGGAGGGTTCAGACTAAGGCTGAAATGCAATAATTCTGTCTGGAATTTTCTCTAAACACAAACCATTAGAGAAATAAACTTTCTCTGAAACTCAGAATTGCTGATGTTGACCTCGGCCTCCCCATATACCTTAGGATGTCAGAGCTGAATGCTCTGGACTGAGTCCCACAGAAACAGGGTTTAACAGCTTCATCTAAAGTTGCAGTTGGAGCATACTCTGGTCAGTAAGAGAAACAAAAATATCATCTGCAGCTCCTTAATTATATTTGCCCCAAGAGTTAATTTAAATTTGTTTAGTTTATTATGCAGAGGGAAAAAACATTATCTAAAAATCCCAGCTTTTCACAAAGCCAGGGATCATAGAAGTCAAACCACAGATTCAGCCACTTACATTACCAATAATAGAGATTCTATAATTAGAGATTAGCCAGCTGCAATCATTTCTGATGCTTCAGACAGCTGGATCAAGCTGATTTCATCTCAGTTGTGTCAAGCTAGAATGTCCCATTTTTTCCTTTTTAAAAGAAATCAGCAACATAGTGAGGCTCAGAAACACAGAGAATCTCTTTCCCCCACCCAAATCTCTAACAAAGTATTTTTTGTACCTATACATTTTTTTTTCTAGCTTCCCACATCTCCCAGCTAAAACACTTCTATTGCCATGTAGCTGCTGGGTGAGATGCTTGGAAAACCTTTCATCTTGACTTCAAACTGATGGCATTAGGAATGGTTCCCTATAACTAAATCCTATATTCAATCCTACACAAAAACAACCATTTGGTTTATTTTCTTTGGCAGCAGATGGTTGAGAAACCTTAAGATTAATAACAATGGCAAGAGCAGTGACAATGACAATATTAATACTTTTCATTATTAATTGAAAAGTAAGCATTCCAGGCTGGATGCTGCTTTCTCCTAATTCTAACTCATTAGGAGTTCCCACCCAGCTGCACTTTGTGCCTCCAAATCCATTCTTCCATTAACAACTGGAGCTGCTGATGCTATTTTGGCCATTTTTCTGTAACACAAAGAATTTGGGAGAATTCTAATTGTTCTGTCTTGTGCAATAGGAGGCTTGTCTTACATTTTAATGTAGATGACAAAGCTAAGAACGTAACAATAAAGCATCACTCAGTGTTATTTGCTTCTAAGATGACTTCAAAACACTAAAGAGCTTCCATAATTTAGCAATTTCCCTATCTCACAGTATTATAATCAGCGTTAATAGGAATAGCCTACCCCATCTGAAGGGAATACAGAAATATTCACTGGAAATATATTCCTCCCTTCCTTATTACACTATCAATAAATTATTAAGCAGTTGACTACTACTGCAAATAAAACAAAGACCAAAGAGATATATGTTGGTCACAGGACATGGATATCCCTGGAAAAAGAATAGTCTAACTCAAATAATTTAAACTTTTGACAACTAAATGTGTAACATTTGAGGACATAGTTTCCATTGGTTGACCTATTGTTTTTGAAGACTGTTTCACACAAGATTAAGTGTTCTAATTACCCAGTCAATATGACTTTATGCTCCCTCTTCCACTAATAAAATATCCCATGTTTGCTGATTTGATTCATATGATGCTGAACTGAAGATTCTGGTTGGAAGTATGTTCCTTATTATATGGGTTAGTGCTTCCCAGAGTTTGTCAAGGTTAGGAGTTCCTCCTATTAATTTTCTCCATAAATCCTGTATTTTGCAAGGTTTTGTTAACTCAACGAGATATTTTTATTAAATAACTAATTTTCCCATTTGTACTAATCAAAAACACGTGAACTGTCACTCAAGGCAGGAGGCAGCAGCAGCTCTATTCCTATGACTTGCACTAAGAATGAGAAAGAGAGTTCTCCAATGAGTTGCTAGGTGGATGAAAAAATATCCACCATAAATATGACAAATTCACTCTTTTGCAACAAAATTCCATTTAACTTGCTCTGCTGTCACCTGACCCATTGTTCCCTCTTTCTTCTCTAACCATACCTTCCCTGGACTTTGTATATGATAGTCCCCTAGCCAAGAAGTATCATTCCTTATTTGCATATACAAGACTTACTTAAGTGTCACTCTTTTGATAATCTTCCAAGCTCCCTACCCCTCTCCAACAACCCACCAATCAGAATTAACTGCTTCTTTATCTTCGTTTGCTTAATACATTGTTTGTACTGTGGACATGTGATTTTGCTTATATACCTATTCTCCGCACCAGACTGTGTGGTCACTAAGATCAATTTCTATGCCTTCCTGACATTTTATCCCCAGGGTTTTCCACAATAGCTGACACTAGTAGGGTCCTCATAGTATTTTATTTAGTGAATAAATGAGTATGTGAATGAATGAGTAAATATATAACCATACAAATCCACTGCTGTTGCCTACAAAGGTGAATTTTCCACAGGATTCTAATCTAGTGCTGAAAGCAGGCAAGATCTAAAACATGAGCAAAGCATTGCAGCCCTCAAACCTCTTTTCCTAAATGGAACTGAGTATTGGCTTTGAGGCTTTTATAGCCAGGAGTGTACCAGCTGCTCCTTCCACCAGTTAACTACTTTTAAAAATCTTTGACCTCTTAGCCAAAAACGATAAAGCACTCAGCAGGTCACATTTTGCTCTTCATATCTATTATTCCATTTGTTCCTCTTGCCAACCCTATAAAGCAGGTGTTTTTATTGATTTTGCTTTCTAGGTGTAGAAATGAAGGCTCTGAGGGGTTAGACTTTGCCCAAGGTCATAGAGTTAATAGATACAACATGGAATTTATTCTTACACCTGTTTTTTCCATGGATCACATAATATACTTTATGTATAACTACTTCATTATCATTACTACTTGATAGGACTGGTCAAGGTGAGAGGACACAGCATAAGAAATGATCCATAGAAAACTAGAGTGACTCATATCCCCAGATGTGAAATGGATATCACCAGGACTGGTTGATATAGTATGGCTTCCATAAACAAGATACATACATAAGTTTGATTTTGTAAAGGAAAATACAAATATACACAGTGAGATAAAAATATAACAAAAAGTTAATCACAGTACAGTTAGAGATCATTTTAAATTTAACTGTCTTCAGAATTTTCTGTTTTCCGTGTTTTCCCAATAAAATGTTATCTATATAATCAGAACATGTTATTTGAGTAAAAATAAGACCTAAAATTGAGTAAATGGATAGATTTATTGAATTGCTTAAGAACAAACTCGATATCTAAGAATTTAGCACAGAAGCTCACCTGCTTATGAATGTTCAACTTCAGGACCTAGATAGAGATAAACAAAACCATAAGCCAGAGCAAGGTCCATGGTCTTTGCTTACTGTCAACAGATGACACTAGATCTTGCTGGTCTCTGTAGACTTAAAAACAAATAGACCTACACATAATCTTCATAATCTTTTGTTTTTAAAAAGAAGAGTCTCCAAATATGGTAAAGAAATAGCACCAAATATGGGAAGTCCTTTTTAAAGAGCACAAATGGGAAGTTCTTCTAAAGAGTACTGGTTTTTATAAATAAAAATATTAATCACAGCATTATTTGTAAAAGCAAAATTTCAGAATTCTCCTAAATATCTAAAAATGGGATAATAAAATATAAAAGCTACACCTAATTATGAATTATTACATAGCCATCGTTACATTTACTAAGAACTTTAATGACTTTGGGAAATTATCAAAATGTAATATTTTTAAAAGCCAGGATTGTTTATATGCACAAGTCTAACTACATAAATATATTATACACAGAAAAGAAATTCAGAGCTAACAGTGTTTCTATGTAAGAAACTGATGGGACAAATTTTATTTTATATCAATATTTTCTCTTTAGTCTATAATTTCTTCAATGAATATTTATCAGAAGGAAAAAAATGCAAAATCTCTTTTTTCTACCTCTTTCTGTGTCTCCCCTCTCCTTCTCTCTTTCTCTCTCTGTCTCTTACACACACACAAAACCCTGAAGGGAGAAATCCAAAGTTGAATCAAAATAGGTTTAAAATAGAAGCAGACACCATGCTGATAGCCAAATAAACCCTTGGGTGAACCAAATTAAGTGATTCTGTTGTAAATACTCAAACCCTTGGCTGACCTTGGTTTTTATCTGCACAAAGGACCCAGAGCCCAGGGCTTGGAGCTAGATGGCAGATAAAAATCTCCATCATCCTAGGCCAATGGAAGCGCTGACTTACCTTTCAGATAATTTTATGTTTTTGTTTTTGTTTTTTCTCACCACCTCTGCCCTTATCAAGGTGCAGATTTTTCTAAGCAGCAATATCCAGCACTCTAGGGCAGCAAGAAAAAAAGAGTTAAGCAAATCACCTTAGAATCCATGGTATAAGTGATACCGGAAGTGATTAACCACTTTTATGATTTATGATTTACGGTGCCTAATTTACAAGGCACTTTGTGTGTATATTGGCTTACAGCCACATGTGAGGTATGTAGGACACACATTATTTACCATTACTTTCTGTAAGTACTCGCAGCTTTTCTAAGTGGCAGAGTCTGTTTCAAACTCTACTGTTTTGAACTCAATCCTACGTTCCTTTCACTACAACATGATGTTACACCTCAAAAACAGTCTCAGTGCCTCAAGTAGAAATACATTGATCTTGTTCATCTTTCGAAAGAGGACGCTGTGTCATGTATACTTCCTTAAGATTCTGAAGGTAATTTTAACGGTGTTATGGGGCTGCTTCTAAAGCCATGCGTCAGTGCAGATGATCAATGCTGTAGCACAGTTGTGTGAAAGCAGTTTCCTGGGAGGATGAATGGACTGTGCATCCAATAAATGTGTTTGCTCCACCAAATGTTTGTGTGTTCTGAATTAGATTAGGCTTGGAAGTCACGTCCCCTGCATTAGGCAGGGCTTAAAATTGCAAGTGACAGAGACCCAATTTAAACTAGCTCAGGCTCAAAAGAATTACCAGAAGGAAAGAGGTGGAGTTGGACCTCAGAAACAACTGGAACCCTGGCTTTGACCACAATTAAAGCTCTCTCCCTCTCTTGTCTCGGCTTCTTTCAGAATATTAACTTCATTTTCCAGCCTGGCTTCCTTTGCGTGGCCTAAATCCTGACCATTGTCAACTATTAGATATAAAGTTCCCACCCTACGACCTCACTTAACCTTAATTATCTCTTTAGGGGCTCCAAATCCAAAGATAGCCACACTGGGAGTTAGGGGTTCAACATATAAATTTTCTGGGGATGTAAACATTCAGTCTGTAACAAGGTGGGTCAGTAATTTTCTAATGAAGCTAGCTACATTCAAAATAGGAGAAAAATGCTTGACAGACAAAGCAAAAGATGGCCTGGTGCTTGCTCTCAATACCTGGATTACAGTACTCTAAGCTTCTAGTTAAATCTGGAGATGTATATTTTAACAACGAACTAAGATGGAGTGAATATTCTCTTTTGAAAAATGTGGAGACTGACAAGCATATATCACGCCTCTTAGCAGGGAGAGACGATCTTTGCACCAGCCAAGCAGCCCCTCAAAAGATTGCTTTGGTTCTTCCATAATACACACAAGAAAAGGTAGTTGAGCCCCCATTTTCTACACCACAGATTATAGCCAAAATAGTTGTCGCCTGGAAAACATTTAAAGCATCAGATACCCACTTCTGCCATTAAAAATATAACTGACGGGAAAGCAGAGAATATTTACATTGTGCCCTCTGATACCGCCTCCAAAATGAGCCAGTCCTAAAGATATTTAATACAATGTAAAAGAAAAGTTAAAACTTGCCACATCGAAGTGTTGGCTAGAAAACAGTCATTAGAGCAAATTTCATACTCCCCAAAAGATATCTTTGGTATTAAAATATTAGATCTACATTCCTTCCTTTTGGTCAGTAATCACAGACTGATTACTGTTATCTATTAGGGACACTGCTTATTCATGATAATAAAATCATGACATCTGCATATCAAATAATGTTTATTTTTCTACACTCTATGGAAGGGTGGTAAGTCTATTTTAAGCAAAAGTAATTTCAGGACATAAAGCTTTGAATTAAAAGAACAATGGGCAGAACACACTCCAGACGTGAAAATTGCCGTGTGATTAATCAAAGGAACATAACAATCAACTTAACACTTGCAGCCATATTAAGTCTACACACGTATCAAAAACAAGGGATTTAGTTTAAGTTCATCAACTGAGCCCATAACTGATATCTATGTATAGCATCAAAGGCTGGGGGAAAGTGGATAAAAGCACTGAACCTGCTTCAATTAGTCCTAAAAGAATTCTTACGAAGGTGATGATGAGTGAAGCAGCATTTGTTTGCTCTTTGATTAGAATCCCAGCCTCCAAAGCCCAACCTTGCACTCAAGAGAAAAACATTTATTTTAGATGATTTGTTTAATAAGGTAATAAATCTTTCACTGTTGCAGAAAAAAGGATTTTTTTCTCAAAAAATGAAATACATTATTACTTCACAGCTTGAGTAATAATATAGGTGTTCTTTATAAAGAAAAGAAATGTGTAGTGGGACCCTAGTGCTGACTTCCGGGTGTGAGTCATGTACCAGCCCCACTCTGCACCCATATTTTCATATTAAACTATATAAGCTATTATAGCCTTACCCCTCAATCCTTCTCAATGCTTTTGGTGATGATAGAAATATCTCCATCTTGCGTCTGCGGAGATCTTCGCACGTCCAGTACCTGTCCCCCTTAGCCACCTATACTATACAAACGTAATTTTCCCTATGCTGATTTATTTTTTTTAAGATTTTATTTATTTATTTGACAGAGATAGAGACAGCCAGCAAGAGAGGGAACACAAGCAGGGGGAGTGGGAGAGGAAGAAGCAGGCTCATAGCAGAGGAGCCCGATGTGGGGCTCGATCCCATAACGCCAGGATCACGCCCTGAGCCGAAGGCAGACACTTAACCACTGTGCCACCCAGGCGCCCCTCCCTATGCTGATTTATTAAACCTGAGGGCTTTTTCCAGGTGATAAATTTATGGTACTACTTAAATTTCATTTAAAGAAAAGGTTTTGATTTTTTTTTTCAGGTCACTAACTGGTCAAGGTTTATTTTAAATCAGGCACTTGGATGAGTCCACATTTGTTGTGACACAATGAAGGTGGATCTATTTTAAGCTCAATAAAACAATGATAGAAGGGAAAGGGATAAAATTTCCACTGAGGCATCAGAGCAGAGTTTTAAGCAGTCTTTTGATAGCAATAGGGCAAAATAATGTTTTAAAGTTCATTCTACTTCTCTCAGCTCTCTTAGCTCCTCTCTTGAGAATAAGTAACAGACTCAGGGACAGCTACGCCACATATTTAAATGTTGTGTTTATTTGTTCTGGGAAAAAAACTAATAAATCATACTGAGGATGGTGATTAACAGAGAGAGTAACTTGATGCGCTACATGGGGCTGGCATCAAAATTAGACATGCAACTTGCTGGATTTCACACACCCAAGAGGCATTATTATACCTTGTGTAAATGACACACCCTAGAAGTTCTCCAGCATGGGGTTCTGGGATGCAAATTCTCTGAAATTTTTTCCTAAGCCATAATATACACCACCATCATCTCAGTTTAGGGGCACATTTTGTGAGAAAATTCTCATTCCAAGTAATGCATCTGATTCTAAAAAAAATGTTCCATAGGGACCTAATCTTCATATTCCCCTGGATTCTAGGTGAGAGCACATAAGACCATTCCAAGCTTAAAATTCATGGCCCCAGAGGTAAATTACACTGCTAGGAAATGTGTAATAAATAAATGTTAAATGCTCTTTTGAAATCATAAAAAAAAAGATAAAGAGTCCAGAACAAAAATGAGCAGATGATATTACTAACATGTCCTGTGAGACAAGAAGGCAGAGAGGAAAGCTTCCAATTCCCATTTCTCTGGTCATGCTCCTTGACAGTTATAATAAAAAAATATTAAAAAAAGTATGACTAATTTTTAATAATAAAGGAAGAATGGGAGATTACAAAGATACAAAGACAGCAACATTAAAACACCAAGAATAAAAAAGTAAAAGGAATAAGATATAGATTAAAAGAGAGAATAAAAAGCCCAACAAAGACAAAAGAATAATGATTAAAAATAATAAAAGAAAATAAATTATGTTTAGGATAAAGTATAAAAGGCTAGAGGTCAGGGGCGACTGGGTGGCACAGTCGTTAAGCGTCTGCCTTCGGCTCAGGGCATGATCCCAGTGTTCTGGGATCGAGCCCCATATCAGGCTCCTCCACTGGGAGCCTGCTTCTTCCTCTCCCACTCCCCCTGCTTGTGTTTCCTCTCTCGCTGGCTGTTTCTCTCTGTCAAATTAATAAATAAAATCTTTTTTAAAAAAAGGCTAGAGGTCAATGAGATTAAAGATTAAAAATCTAAAAACAGAAGAGATAAAGGATAAAAATCCATGAAATAAATATTAGATGAAACACATATAAACACAAAAGATTAAGGATTAAGAACAGAAATTAGAAGATAAAAAGATAAAAGTAAAAAGTATATAAAAGCATCCTATCAGTATAAAGAGGATTAAAAAAACCTGTGTATAAAGGCCTGAAAAAGAAAAGTTGAACTTGAGAGAAATCACTGAAAACAAGTGGTAGAGCATGAGAATGGTGACATGGAAACTGTCATCAGCTCTTGGACTGAACCTCTTTCCCCTCATGAGGGGCTTTCTTTTAGGTGGGATGTTTTTTGCAGGTAGGACACTGAAGAGGTGGAAGCAATCTTGCAAGCCTATTCCTTGAGTCTCCGTAAAGCATAAAACAGAAATCTGTATCAGATGACCTTTAGACATGGCCAAGGCAAGCCCTGCAGACAAATTAAGTTTCTTTGTTCCAAAAGACAAAGGCTGGGAGAGAAATGACCACAGCCTATAAAATAAGAAGTCATAGAGGAGGGGTGAAAATGGATTTTTTAAAAACCAAATCTCCTCATTCCATCCTTGAAAAAAGGCAAAATGAAGACAATTTACAAGGATTTTTACACAGAGGTTAACAAATGTATACTCATAGCTCAAAGAATTGGTAGAGATAATAATTACATAGTTGTCAAAAAAATCTGGAAGATATGAAAAGTTGGGAAAGTGGGTGGCAAAGAATTGACTGACATGCCTGGGTTCTAGTTCCAGCTCTGCCACGGGCTAGCTGCATGACGTTAGGTAAAGGATCTTAACTTCTTGCACCTTACTCTGCTTACACATCTCTACAAGGAATAGAAAAGGACTGGATTTGATATTTTCTAAAACTAAAATTTGAGGTTGATATTAAGAAAATAAGCTTTTGTCATATGCTGAATATAGGGCTATATGGGTCGTGGATCTAGGTCTGTAAACAGGGCTTGAGAATATAATGCTTAGGGGTGCTGGAGGGTTGAGTAAATGAAAAAAATGACCAGGCAGAAGACCACAGGGGCCGTTAAAGACTGGAAATATGTGTCTCTTCTAAAGAGCAGGTGCTTCTCAGCTATACCTAGTGCTTGTCACATTGAAATGTAGGCAGCCAGATCTTCAGATTTTTCTAGAGAAGTAAAAAATGTTTTTGAAATGTGAAATCTGATTTTTACATATTGTCCATTTATTTCTTAAAATTTTAAAAATCACTGGGTGAGCCAGCTGGAAAACATCTGTTATCTCAGTTGGGCCTGTGAATCACTGTTAACCCCACTTACCTGTAATACCTCCATCATTACATTTGCCCCAAAGGCTCAGTGGAGGATTCAGCTCAGCATGAACTGATTCATTTCTCCAATCAATAAATTTATTCGTGTAAGGTCAGCAGTAATGCCCCTATGTCATATATGATTCTAGTAATTTGACTCATCTTTCTTTTTTCTTAGTGAATCTAACTAAAAGTTTGTCAACGTATTGATCTTTCAAAGAACCAACTTTTGATTTCATTTTTTCCTATTGTTTTTCTATTTTTTATTTTATTTCTTCTATAATCTTTATTTTTAACCTTCTGATTATTTTGGGTTTAGTTTTCCCTTCTTTTTCTAGTTTTTTTTAAGAAAACATTAGATTATTTAAGATCTTTCTTCTTTTCTTTCTTTTAAGATTTTTTTTATTTGAGAGAGAGAGAGAGCATGAGCAGGGAGAAGAGCAGAGGGGGAAACAGACTCCCTGCTGAGCACAGAGCCCAAGGACAACAACCCAGGGCTCAATCCCAGGACCCCGCAATTATGACCTGAGTCAGCGTCAGATGCTTAACTGAGCCACACAGGTGTCCCTCTTCTTTTTTTGATATAGGTGATTACACCTATCAGTCTCCCTCTGAGAACTGCTTTACCTGCATCCCATAAGTTTGGTATGTTGTGTTTTCATTTTCACTCATTTCAAAAGATTTTCTAATTTCTCTTGTGATTTCTTAGGTGGCCCGTTGGTAATTTAATTTCCACATATCTATGAATTACCCAAATTTCCTTCTATTTTAGATTACTAATATCATTCCATTGTGGTCAACCATATTTTATATGACTTCAATTCTTTTAAATTCTTTGCAACTTGTTTTATAACATAGCGTATAGTTTATCTGGGAAAATAACTTATGTGTACTTGAATGTGAAGTGTATTTGGTTATTGTTGAATTCTATAGATATGCTAAGTCTAGTTGGTTCATAGTGTTTTCAAGTCTTCTATTTCCTTATCAATCTTCTGTTTACACGTCCTATTTCTTATTGAAAGTGGGGTATTGAAGTCTCCATCTATTGTTCATCTTTTTTCTCCCTTCAATTCTGTCAGTTTTCATTTCATGTATTTTAAGGCTCTGTTATGAGACACACACATGTTTATAATTGTTGTATCTCGATGTATTGACACATTTAGCTTTATAAAATGTCCTTTTTCCCTAGTAACAATTTTGATCTCTTATACTATTTTGTCTATCCATTTCTATCATTTGTCTATTTTATATTTTCAATATTAAATACATAATATAATAATCCCTCAAAGGAATTCTCAAATCAACAGAGTAAGGACAGAGGTCATATTTCTGTAAGGGTACACATTAGCCTTGGGTGGAAGAAAGCTCTAATTAAAAAAAAAATTTTCAGTGTAAGTGGATTGGCTGGATATGGTACATATATGTTTAACTTTTGAGGAAGTAACCAAACTTTTCCATGTGGTAAGTAATAATACCATTTTTTCATTTCTACCAGCAGAGTATGAGAGTTTGAGTTTCTCCACATCCTCAACACTTGTTACAGTCTGTCTTTTGAAATTTAGCCTTCTGGTGAGTATGTAGTAGTACCTTATTCTGGATTTATTTTGCATTTTCCTCATGACTAATGAGGTTAAATATTCCTTGTCAATTTGTTGTCTTTATGTCTTCAAAAGTGAAGTGTAAGTTCATATCTTTTGTCCATTTTAAAAAGTTGTGGATAAATTCCTTTTCAGATATGTAATTTGTAAACATTTCCTTCCAGTTTATGTCTTGCCATTTCATTACTCTATTGGTATTTTTCAAGAATTAGCAAAGATTAGAAGTCAATAATTTTGATGAAGTCCAATTTATTGATTTTTTAATGGGCTGAGTTGTTACTATTATAGCTAAGAAATATTTGCTTGTATGTTTTCTGGTAGGCACTTTATACTTTTTGGTTTAACATTTAAATCTATAATCCATTCTGAGTTAATAACTATATATAGTATAAGATATGGATCAAAGTTGTTTTTCTGGCAATTTTCGAGGTTAAGATGGCGGAGGAGTAGGGGACCCCTTTTTCAGCCGGTCCCCTGAGTTGAGCTGGATAGGTACCAGACGCAGGAATATCCACGGAATCAGCCTGAGACGCAGGAAGATACATCTGGATCTCTACAAATGAACATCTCCAGCGCTGAGTATCGAGGTACGAAGCGGGGAGCCATGAAACCGCGCACAGATATCGGAAGGTAAACAGAAGGGGGAGGGAGCCGCCGTGTCAGGGCGCCAGGAAGCAGTAGCCACCTGCACGGGGGAGCGGACAGACCGCGGACCCGCACGCTTGAGACAGCAGAATGGGAGCTCCGGGAGCGCACGCGGGATGGCTGGCGGCTGGCAGGCCACCTGCACGGGGGAGCAGGCGGACTCGTGGACTGCACCCGCGAGACAGCAGACTTAGAACGGGAGCTCCAGGAGCGCGTGCAGGGCGGCTAGCGGGCCACCTGCACCGGGGAGCAGGCAACCACGGACCCGCACTCTGGAAACAGCAGACTGAGTCAATGAGCCGGGAGCGTGCACCACCAAGCATCTCACGGAGCTCCGGAGCTCCGGTGTGCTCACTGGATCAAGGCTGAGACCAGGAGCTCTGGGAGCGAGCGCGGGGTGGCTGGCGGCTGGCGCCTGGAGGGCCACCTGCACGGGGGAGCAGGCGGACTCGCAATCAGCACCCGCGAGACACCAGACTGAGACGGGGAGCTCCGGGAGCCCGCGCGGGTCGGCTGGCGACTGGCGGCTGGTGGGGTTGAAAACACAAAGGACAGAGACGCTCGGGCCCTGGAAGTGAGGGCTGGGACGCCGGGTGTGGGGCGCACAGCCTGGGATGCTGCAGGGTTAAGCAGCA